>NW_004797495.1:508809-516644 GCF_000002075.1 Aplysia californica | reverse complement strand
TATCAGCCTCTCGTTGTGTTTTCGCTGCTTTCTTTTCCCAATAACGTTTTTTTCTCTTCAGCAAAGTAGTGCCAGCCTCAATAATGTAAAAATCAGTTCATTATCCAATGGGACACAATGCAGGCTATTACAAAGGCGGACCACTTGACACCCACCAGGACACTGGATTGAAATAAAATATCGTATACGTATACATAACGAGCAAATTAATTCCAATCCCAATAAGATTCGAACCTGGGACTTCAACGAAGTAGATCAAGCTCATTATTAAAATAAAACAAACAAAACAAAACGAAACAAAACAAAACAAACGACAACATGCCCCCCCCCACACACACTCAACATAAGCATAACCACCCCTACCCCCGATGAAAAGAGTAATGTTTATGTTGATGTGCATGGATATATTTGTTTGGCATTGATAATATAATGTATAACCAGTCAAAAATGCATTAGCCCCTGTTCGTGTGTGTATCGCTCAAACTCAATGACCACTCACCCACTTAAAAGCTGTGTCAACGAGATTGCTTGATAATATGTGTGATCAGGAACAACCTAACTAGTCAGAAATATTGAAGTCCCCGGTGAAAGTAATACTGCGTTGGCCAGCTGTTAAGATGTAACAAGCCTAGAGTTTGACTTTGTTTTATTGCAGTTCCTTAAATCTGAGGCATCGGGTGCATGTGCTCAAGGTTTATTTTGCCAAAATTCAAAATCTCAGTGTTAAAAAAGCCACTGCCCCCCAACACCACCCTCCGCCCCACCGCCAACAACACCAACAACAAAAATAATGTAGATGTAATTTCTAAAAGAATGTGTAGTATCGTTACTCTCATCAGAAAAATGTACTTTTTGGGATTTAAATAGTTCAACAATTCACCAACGATTTGCCCAAAAGATCCCCAAATGGACGATGTCAGGATAGCCAGCGACCAACGTGCATCCAAAGTGGTAACACCTGCATAACCAGCAGCAAACCTCGATGAATACACTTTGGGCAAAGTGTAAAAAAAAACAGAAGAGTCTGGAGTGTTATTACCGAAGGTGCGACGTCCCCTTGAAATTGAACTGTCATATCCTGCTCTTAATGATGATGATGGTAATGGAGATGGTGGTGGTGATGATGATGATGATGATGATGATGATGATGATGATGATGATGATGATGATGATGATGATGATGATGGTGGTGGTGATGACTTCTTCTTCTTCTTCCTCGTTCTCGGGTGGTGATGACGATTATGGCGATGACGACGACGAGTACTGTGTTGTCTATCTTATCCTGGGAGCGTTTCAAAATCACACCGTCATGCAACTCCTCCACGTTAACCGTTTTGGCAGGTAACTGTCTCCTTCGTAAAGCAGTGTTGCTATCACATCATTAATTACTCTCTCACTCACACACATACCCCCACACATACACGCGCAGACACACACACACACACACACACACACACACACACACACACACACACACACACACACACACACACACACACACACACACACACACTTTGAAGACTGATTAAGCCTTGCGGAAATATAACTGTTGAAATCAGTTCACATCAATCTTAAGTTCCGATCACAATAATTTCTGGATTCACCCCAGGTGTACCTGGTAATGACGTATTTCTTTAACTCGGGTTGTTGTCTAACCCTTTCCATCAGTACTTTTAGGTAAAATTCTTGTAGCCTTGTAAATAACGGAGGAAAAAAGCAGTCCCATTTCACAAATACATTAGTTGGATTCAGTTTGGATATAGAATAATAAATATTTATTCAGCTGAATGTAGAGTTGAATTTCGAAGGGTAGGATATTCCATCTTTATTCGCTACACTCGCCCAAAGTCTCTTTTGTTTATGCAATGGTGATACTGGTATTAAGAAGTGTATTTTGCAGCTAGATTACGACTAAAAATCACAACCGGTTAACAACAACAACAACAACAACTACCACAAAAACCAAAACAACAACACTCTGATCTTTAAGAAGGGTCAGTACTTATTTTTTAAAAGTTCAGGTACATTATTGCCCTGGCAAACTTAGTCTTGGATGGTTATTATTCCCTTACACCGTCAGGAGGAGATAATTGTCAAAATTTCAACTTTTATTCAAATTACTGGTCATTGAATCGCTGGACCTTTAATTCTAGCTCTCATGTAGCTGCTAGAATACATAATCAGCTACGTACCCACCAGCCTCAGGGAATTTCGCTCGACTGGTGCTAATATTAGAGTGTATTACGAAAGCATATTTTTTTCTCTCTTGCTATTGGCGTCATCTTACAGGACGTGAGAAGCCGACTTATACATAGGCGTCCCTCAGTTTTTGAATGGAATTTCGTTTCGTGGGTTTACACAGTTCGACACTTCCGTGAGCGTAGCTTCACCTTACTTCCCGAGGCCGTGTATTGAATTTTGCTCTTAATATTATGATTATGTGGATGTTTATATATATCTCGCTGAAACGAACAATATACACAAACAAGATGTATCTCGCGTCTCTTACCACCGACATCTCTACCCAGGCATCACTATTTACCACTGGAACTGAACGTGACAAGCTTTATCATGACTCCATGCAAATGAGCAACCCAAAGTGGCTATAATGGTCATACCTCTTATCTCACCCAAAGCCCATCTCACCAAGGGAATATGACGCCCTGGGTGACACAGAAACACGTTCCTAAGGCCGTATTCATTTACAACTTAGCCCACTTTGATTGTATAACATAATGGAGACGAAGTGACGAATGTTTGCAATGGAGGACTCGGATACACAAGGCTAAGCACAGCAATGACAAGAAGGGACAGAAGGTGCGAGAGGTAGTGATCGCTACTTTAGAATTACAAAGTTCCATCCAACACTTTTGACCGTTTTGAGTTTCTAAGACCATGAGTCGTTATCAAGATATTCAAAGAACTGCATTCGAAAAAAAAAACTGGACAAGTCGTGGGATCTGAAACTTTTAAAAGTCTAATTTCTCAAAACTAGGCACTGAGCAGATAGAACTTTGTAATTCTACCGTAGCGTAATGTTGGTATTTATCGCCCAAATGGACCCCGAAAGAAGACAAAAGATGGGCCTGGGTGGAGTGAGGGTTGTAGAGGGGATGGGGGTGGAGGTGATGAACGATGTAATAGTAATAGTTACCTTTGAAGTAGGCCTAAGGCTTATATTATTATATATTATGATATATTATAGCATTTGTATAGAGTAACTTCCCACTCTACAACAAGCTCTATGTGCTTTACAATATATTATTACGCCAGCAGACCTGATGACATTGTGAAACAATCTCATCTTTCTGGGAAGCATAACTTATAGTGCAAGCTGCCATTTCATAAGCGCTAAAACACTATCCTATTGACGCGGTCTTTCGCTGTCTATGTCTGGGCCCCCATTCCCAACTGGGTGAAGTGAGGAACATTTGCAGAAAGTGCCTTTCCCAAGAACGCAACGTCAGGCCTGACACTCGAACCTCCTAATGCGCAACCTCAAAATTACGGGTCCGGTATCCGGACCACTAGACTACCAGCGTCAGTCTTCTTCTTCTTCTTCTTCTTCTTCTTCTTCTTCTTCTTCTTCTTCTTCTTCTTTAAATTTCAGGCCTGGAACAGACATTGGCGAACATTTCACACCATTCCTCCCTGTTATCTATATTCCTGATTACTAGGTTTTTCTTTTTGCGTTTATTTTTGCCAAGTTGTTTAGGTTATCTACATGTATGTATACAATTCTCTGACTTCCTCTGCTCTTTTTCCCTCTCTCTGTTTTCACAGCATCAGTTTCACTAGCCGATTTGATCTACTTGTGTGTTTCTCTGGTTTTTCTTATAATATATCTTTCACAAACTGTCATTTGAAGCCTTTCTCTCTTTGATTTCCTCTCTGCCCATGGGATTCTGAGAATTCTCCTTAAATAGCACATTTCGGCGGCTTATAGTGAGCTCTCTGTGTCCTTGCTTAGAGTCCAGCTCTGGCATATTATATACAAGGGTATATACAAGGGCCAAACGTACATTTTAAAGGTTCTTATTTGCGTGTTCACTGTTGAATTTCTGTTTGAGAGGGCAGGTTTGCTTTTGTTAAAAGTTTCTTTGGGTATTGCAATTCTCGTTTAACAATTCTGTGTCCTTTTTTACGTCCGGTGTAATTGTGCAATCAAGCTGTCGACATGTTTTATTCTTTCGGTCTCTCATACGATATTGCAATCTAGGATGCCACCACTTTTTTTTTTAGATCATCATGCATTTTAATGTCTTGGCGTTCAGTTGTAGCTCATTCCCTTTGCTCTTCTCTGTGACTCCAGTTAGAATCCCCTCGAGGTTGGATTCAGAATCAGCTATCAAGACTGTGTCTCCCTGAAAAAGTGTGTGTGTGTGAGGGGAGGGGGGGGGGGGGTCTTTGCTGGTGACGAATGTCTTCATGTGTAACGAGGGTTTATTTGTTTCCGACCACCCCTCTCGTTCCCACCATATTTGTCGACATTGAAGGGTAGGGAAGAAAAATAAAAAGGGGGGGGGGTGGGGGTGGAAAAGGGTGCAAACTTCTTTTAAAATGGATCCTCAAACGTTGTCTTTGTACAGGGAGGGGCAGTTTTGCTGTGCTTCTCGACCGCGTCTGAGAAAGAGGGCACCATGGTTAACATATTTTCCTCCCAGCTGCCAGAAGACTCGCCAATGGCTCAGCTGGTGTTATGGTAAAACTGATGCGGATTGTTCTGGCTCGAATCTCCAACTAGGTGTTTATAAACCTGTTTTTTTCTAGGTTCCAAGGCTATCCTCTCATCGGGCTCAGTCCCCTTAGAAATGGATATTAGAAGAAGCAGACATCCTGCTGCTCTATCTGACAGTGTTTCCACTCATACAATATGTCAGATGTCAATAAATGAAGCAAATGTGTCTCTTGAAATAAACTTGCACTCATTCAATTAACATGTAATTAAGTTTTGGTTGAAATCAGCATCATAATAAAAACAATAATCATAATTATCATAATAATAATATTAATATTGATAATAATAATGATATAATAATAATGTATTACTAATAGCAATTATAACACTAATAATAAAAGTAATAATAAATGTAATAATTATAACAACTCTACTACTACTACTACTACTACTACTACTACTACTACTACTACTACTACTACTACTACTACTACTACTACTACTACTACTACTACTACTACTACTACTACTACTACCACGACTACTACTACTACTACTACTACTACTACTACTACTACTACTACTAATGATGCTGATAATGATAATAATGATAATGGTGATAATAATAATGATGATAGTAATATATTATTATAATAATAAAGATAACAATAATAGCAATGATAATAAAAATAATAGGAATAATAATAATAATAATAATGATGATAATGATGATGATGATGATGATGATGATGATGATGATGATGATGATGATGATGATAACAACAATAGCAACAGCAGCAACAACAACAACAACAACAATAGTTTGCTCCATAACAAAGAACGATTTGGATTCGAATCCACAGGGTAGGAACTCAAGGGAAAGTCAACGTGAAGCCAGGATAGACGTCACAGAGAATGATGTTTTTGAGCTAGGGCAGGGGTCATGGGCCGACTGAGGCCTACAGGAAGACATTTTGTCGCCCCTACTCGGCATCAAACTTTAGTCAAACTCTCTGGTTTAGTGTTAATGCGGCCGGAACGTGATTCTCACACGCACCTTTTTGTCGATGTGTCCCTCCTTGATTTGGTCAACAAGGAGTAAGAAGGTAAGAGAAGCTAAAGCTCCGTAAAACTGTTTATGTTCTGAACTGCTATTTAGAAGATTTAGACTAGGAGTAGATTAGTTATATACAACACATTTACATAAAACAAGAAAGCGCTAACTGCCCCCAAGAATTTTTTTGTTCCTTCTGTCTCGTCCCTTATTCTACGGGCGGGACCTAACCAAACGGAAGAGAAAAACGTAATTTGGCGTCTTGAGGTGCGACAGCTTAATATTCTACCACGGGGCTTACGCATTACATTGTGAAGTGCACACACCAAGTGTTTGATATGCATTATAATCACCCATCAGCTCCAAAGAGCTCTTCATTCGTTGTGCTGTTCGTACGAGTGAACGCATGTACTCATGGGTTTAAGTTACGCTAAAAAGAGCACGAGATAGAAAGTTCGAATGTCATAAGTAGGGTCGTTTTTTCGCAACTTGGCGAAGGAGAGGAAGCATTCTACTTGAAGATTGGCCTGAATTTCATTATTTTTTCAATAGTGCAATAGTCAGCACATGATCCAATATCATTGTCAGTCTGACAATTCAACTATATCTCTGAACAGAAGCATGTCTTGAACTCAAACAAATCGGTTCAGCGTGCACCAAGACATGACGGAAATCGATAAATCAATTCAGCTAGTTTTTGTTTAATATATTTCTTACTAACAATTTATCCATGATGTTGTACTCACTCTTGCTCAAGGTCATCAAAATTGCGATTTTCATTTTTCTGCTTGGATTGCAAGTGGAACCTGTGATATCTCAATCATCTCCGTACCAAACATGTGAGTATGCTCCTCGATTCTGATCGAATGCTAATAAAATAGTGTTAATGATGATGATGATGATGTTGACGATGATGATGATGATGATGATAATAGTAATTATGATAATAATAATAATAAAGCTGATGATAATAGTAAAGATAATAATAATAACTACAACAATAATGATAATAATAATAATGATAGTAATAATAATCATCATCATCATCATAGTTGCCCATTTCCACAGAGAAAGTGCTCAATGCACGTTACAATAATACAGCGAAAACGAGCGCAATAGGGTTCTGATGTTTTTTAAAAAACATTAATTTAGACCATTCAAGAGTTGCCGTCCCAAGGGTTGCCGCCTCACGGTGCGGTGGCGGAGTGGTTAGTACGCTCGTCTCCGAAGCGGAAAGTTCGGGTTCGACACTAGGTTTGGACACGGATTTTGTTCGCCCCCTCCTGCCCACCTAGCAGTAATGAGTACCTTACTTTGAGTTGGGGAAGTAAAGGTGGCGTGGAAAGGAACTGGCCCCCCTACCACATTATGCTGAAAGCCCAGGAAGTTGTCTCACTAACAGAGCAATCCCCAATGTCCGGATTGGATGCGGGGACAACTTTACTTTTAACCAAAGCTGAATGGAGTAAAACATTCCAGCAGAAAAATGAAACATATTGATCTATTTGATGCCGCAGACTTCCCCATTTAAGGATGGATTTCACCTTTTATGCGTGCGACGTTGAAGAGCCTAACCATTATTAATTACACTACAGATACATTTACACCTACTTTTCGATTCTACTCGGTTTCGAGTCTGTGTTTATTGATGGAATGGGTAACATGATAATTAGATCTATTTTGTCTCCTCTGAAAGCAGAGGGTCTTCTCTGCAGCTGATCGCTGAGCACTTGTACTTACGTCATCCAGGCTGTTAAATGCACTTCCTTCCGTGTAAATAAAGTTTAATCCCCCACCCCCCCCATTTTGTTGATGAGAGAATACATTTACGTGCTTTGGTGGGAATATCGTCAACGGTTTTGAGTGAATTAGTGAGTGAGTCTGGCTGAAGAAGAACAAGGAGAAAAGACACATGACATACGCGTGTGCGTGTGTGCGTGTGTGTGCGCGCGAGTGTGTGTGTGTGTGAGCGGGTGTATGTGCGTATGTGTTGTTGTTGTTGTGTGTGTGTGTGTTAATGTAAATAATGCGTGTCTGTTTCTTTTTGAGCCGGAGAGAGAGAGAGAGAGAGAGAGAGAGAGAGAGAGAGAGAGAGAGAGAGAG
>NW_004797495.1:503574-508649 GCF_000002075.1 Aplysia californica | reverse complement strand
GTGTGTGTGTGTATGTGAGTGTGGGCATGTGTGTGTGTCTAGGTTTGCGTCTGTGTCTATGTATATATGCGTTCATGTAACTTTACTTGGAATGTTCTTTATCATTGTAGATGACCACGTCGCATAATTCCTCTTTATTATATTATCAGTAAAAGTGGCAGTTCTCTTGCTTTCAGTTATAATCAGGGCCTATAAGTTATTACTCCAAGCATAATATTTTTTATTGTACTACTTTGTTTTGCCCGTACCCATCCCTAGTTCTCCCATCTCCCTGTTTGCCTCCTCTTTCCTCCTTGAAACCCCTTTTTTATCTCCCTGTCTCTCTTTCTCCTCCCCCCCTACCTCTCTCTGTCTCTCTCTCTCTGTCTGTCTGTCTCTCTCTCTCTCTCTCTCTCTCTCTCTCTCTCTCTCTCTCTCTCTCTCTTAGTCTTTTGCTACAGTACGTCTCTGTCTATCTGTTTGCGTGCTTACTATCATTTTTCACATAGTATTATATCTCTCACTCTCGTGTTTTGGAAGATATAAGTGATCTGCGGCGCACGCAACTGCTAAAGATCATAATATGAACTAGCGGGATACTGTGAACATTTTCAATTTACTGGGAATATTGAATTTTGTCCAGGTTGCTTTCGTATCCTACTCTAATCGATTTCAGAACCCACAAGGGATCTCTAACGTGAGCAACTTGCATACTGGACCTCTGAGATTTTTAGCCCTTATCCAAGACGGCTAAATGTCAGATCTTATCTACTATAAGGTCAGTGGTGTGGCTGAAAGACAGCAGCAGTAGGAAGGAGCCAAAGAGAAGCAGAAGAAAGTGTCAAGAGTCCAGAGGAGGGGGCAAAGGGGTTAAAAAAAGGGTGAGGGGGCAGAGAGCGGAGACGAAAACAGAGGACAGAACTTTGTTAGAGAGCATCAAAGGAAAGGAAAGGATAAACTTTTAGAAATTTTAGAGAAGAAACTTTTCCGTAGATGTCAGGTTTCGAACTGGAGATATATTGAAGGAGAGGCGAACAACATAACCGCTTGACCACGAGAGCTATCTTTCTCACTGTCCGTTTCAAAGCCCATCTGCCAACCAGTCTATCCCTTTGTTTGTCTGTATGTCTACGTATGTGGGCATATTTGTAAGCGTCGATCGCTTTCTTTCTCCTCTTTTCTTCGATGAAACTTCGGTTAACTTGTTTGTGAACGAGCTACATGAAAGCAAAAGGTGTCGTCTTCCAATATCTGCGTATTAGAATATAATTTTAGGCAGAAGCACTCTGTCTGTAGAAGTGAACGAAAGGGTGTCAACATGGGTGGGGCATATTTGTACTGATATTAGCGTCACACTTTGACGTTCAAAATATAGCACTCTGCTACTGATGAATATTTGAAGAATGCAAGCATGCACACACACGCGTGCACACACACACACACACACACACACACACACACACACACACACACACACACACACACACACACACACACACACACACACACACACACACACATACATTCTGCATATTATAATTCCTATATATTTATCTTTCTATCTCTCTATCTCTCTATCCATCTCTCTCTCTCTCTCTATCTATCTATCTATCTATCTATCTATCTATCTATCTATCTATCTATCTATCTATCTATCTATCTATCTATCTACCTATCTATCTATCTATCTATCTATCTATCTACTTATACATTCAAGCAACTTTTTCATCCTGTAGCCGTGCCATCGTGACATATCCACAGACCTTGGTCTTAACTCAAGTTAATTAGGTAAGTTCAAAGAGAGAAAGAGAGAGACCTGTATCACGTGCAAATACCTAAGTTTGAACAAGCCCAAACTCCTAAGCAAACACACACAAAATTCCTAGAGCACTTAACGGACTGTATGACCCAATCCAGGATGTCGCCTTTGCTAATTTATACAAACGGACAAGCTACACTGGGTTTTTTTTGTTTCTATATTCCAACTTATTCAGAACAGAAACCGATATTGAAGGCATCCATGGAAAGATTATGTAAGGACAAAAACGATAAAAGACAGATACATGTTTCAAGAACCGTTTATTCCAGTGTCACTCGCACATCTCCCTATTCCATTGCGCGTGGCTTAGAGAGCTCATGTTATGTCACGTTCCAGGGGTGTGTGTTTCGTATTTCTAGCTCGGTTGTGCCAGCAATATATTATGTATATACTGAAAGAGAGAGAGAGAGAGAGAGAGAGAGAGAGGGAGAGAGAGAGAGATAGATAGATAGATATAGAGAGAGAGATAGATAGATAGATAGATAGATAGATAGATAGATAGATAGATAGATAGATAGAGAGAGATAGATAGATAGATAGAGAGAGAGAGAGAGAGAGAGAGAGAGAGAGAGAGAGAGAGAGGTGGAGAGAGACAGACAGACAGACAGACAGACAGACAGACAGACAGACAAAGACAGAGAGAAAGAGTGAGAGAGGCACAGAGAAAGAGAGAACGACAGAGAAAGAGAGAGAGAGAAAGAGAGAGATAGAGATAGATAGATAGATAGATAGAGAGACAGAGAGACAGAGAGGCAGTGACAGAAACAGAGAGAATACAGCTTTGACAACGCCCTTCTTGCAGTTTTGTTGCTGGCTGCCAGGAGCATCATCACAACACTAGACAATATTCAAATATAGCAGCTGCAAATCCGTTTATTTTCTCATTAACTCCCCCCCCCCTATTTTTCTTTATTCTTTCCCCACCCCCCCCAAAAAAAAGATAATTTGAAATTAAAAAAAAGAAAATAATCAATAGCCAACCAGTTATTAAGGGAAGGATCAATCACAAGGATTGATAATATTCCATGGTTTTGTATGCTTGTCCTTCCTCAACAGCCGTTTTTGCTATCAATTAAGGAACAGACGAAATGTGTACTCTCATTTCGTCTGTGTGGGTGGTTGGCGAGTGCTCATGGGTGGTCTCCTACTTCTTTCCTATCATACATTTATCATCCTTATCTCTCCTCTTTCGTTTTTGTGTTTGTTACTCTCTTGTAACGCCTTTTATCTTCGGCTTTATATAACCTTATTGTGTTGCAAGTGCCATAATACTCTTACTTAAACTAAACAGTTTCGTTGGCCAGCTGTTAAAATGTACTTCATCCAAAAATATTTGATTTTTTACAATTTGCAGTTTCTTAAAAGTATCGGTTACATGTACTCAAGAAATATTTGGTAAGTTTAAATGGTAAAATAGCGAGGGGAAAAACACACACAAAGTCGGTATAATTGTTTTAAAAAACAATAACAAAAAAAAACAACCCCCCCAAAAAAAACAACAACAAAAAAACTCACAACCAAAAACAAAAGAAAAACAAAACAACCCTTTCTCTTTCCTCTGAAATTTTGCCTTCTTGGTGCTTTGTACATTTTAAAGTTTGCGGACGATTTCAAGTATTTCGGAAATCGACAGATGATCCTGAGAATTGAAGGCCTGTTTTCTTGATATTTTTAACACTTATGAACTTTGTGACCCCCCCCCCCCCCCCCCCTATAGTTCTGTTGCATTTTTTTCAATTTTCCAATGTTTTTTTTTCTAAAATAAGAAATTAATTGGGCCAATAGTGTGGGATGAACGATGGTGCAGAAGGCAGATAATATATTTCTGAAAGACGACAAAAATGTAGGTATTTTACGCCCCGTCGACACAAAGTGCACTGTAGACAGTTTAGAATGCGGGTTTCGACAAATCTGTCTGGGCCAACTTTAGCTATAAGGAGTACTAGGTTCCAGCAAAAAGACCATTGAGATACTTGATTAAATATAAAGTTTTCCTTTCACGGAATTCAGACTGTGTGCTAAGGTGGAGTGCCTTAACGTTATACCACAGACGCAGGTTGAAAGATATAGCTTACTTTTAAAATGTGTATAATGCTCGCAAAGTATTGTGCTCAATCAAATGAAAACGTTTTTCATGAGACTTATGTACGAATTCTGGTTCTGTGGCGTTTTATAAAGGAACAATTCTTTATTTACAAATGAAAGGTATACATTGGTGTCTAATTTCTCTAACATGGAATTCCTCTAGGCAATTCGGCTATAGATTCCCTCTGACTCTTTGCAGTAAACGCCCAGCTTTTCACAGAAACTTTTATGGAAGGAAAATGAACAGTTTCGGTGTAAGAAAGGTCAATATTGGCTTTTCGCCTTGAGGCAACTTTCCTAACTCCGTTGTGCTCTTATACTTTGTATGTCGGTCTGCCACCCCCCACCCCCCCCCCCTGTCCAACTCCACCCCAAACCTCTTTTCTCTCAATGTGTATTTGTTTGCCTATCCGTCTGTCTCTCCTTCAGCACACTGAAAACCTTCACGTAACACTCCAACATTTTGCAAAGTTGAAGAAAAGGAGTGCATTTCTATCTTAACGCGCGGGCCGTAAGCTCAAACTTTGCGCACAAATTAAAGTTACGTTAAGTCGTCTAGGGTAGATATTTGCATTTCTCTTGGTGGAAGGGAGGCTCTAATGTCAATGTTGCTGCACGGAAGCTGAATGACTGGTGTTTGTACTTGATGGTGCTGCTGCACGAAATAGGACAGGCCCATGGGCGTGTAACCGTGGGGAGACTCTTAAGCAAAAGGTTCAACACATTGGGTTATTCAGAAACAGCAGAAGAAGAGAAAGAAAATAAAAACCCTGGAAGGATGACGAATCAGGTTTTTAGAGTGTTTACATAAAACTGGTGAACAAAAAACCAAAACAAAGCGCCCCTCCCAATGTTGGTAAGAAAATAAATCGCATATTTTCATTGTTGTATTCCTTTTTCATGATGAATAAAAAAAAAGGGGGGGTTGCCTTGCGTGTATATGCGATGGAAGTCAAACGTATGAAAACACGGGCTTTTTGCAGCTATGTGTCGCGTTCGGTTATTTTCAAAACTACGAGTTTCATGTTTATTGCAACTTGCGCTCCCCTCCCCAGTCTATCCGACTCCGACTCGAGTACTTATTATTATATGCTGTCTTTCAGTTTTCCCACTGTTTAGAGGCCCAAATGTGTACTTATTCCTAAAAAGTTTTGTCTTGCATACTTGCCTCATAAAAGGGAACCAGGACCCC
>NW_004797495.1:500109-503260 GCF_000002075.1 Aplysia californica | reverse complement strand
GAGAGAGAGAGAGAGAGAGAGAGAGAGAGAGAGAGAGAGAGAGAGAGAGAGAGAGACTGATAATGAGTAAGGCCACCCTAGCTTGCTATGCGGTACCTCATAATTCTAGAAGCATAAAAGTAAACTTTCTATGGTGTTTGATTTCATTCTTCTGTTCTGTCCAGTCTTTAATATAAAAGTGAATTTTAAATGCCCCGCAAATGGCTAGTCTTCAGACAGACCAACATTCAAGGATCCCGGAAGAAAGATCGCAATCATTCAAGGCATCGCGTTTTCTCCAACCAAAACGTGCTCTCGTAGAAGCGCTGTGAAAATAAGATGCAAAACTAAAAACAACAAACAACGATTTTAAAACACTTGGTTACACTTTTCAATTTCATTCGGACTACTGAAGGTTCAGCTTAACAAGTGCGGTCTTTTCTTGTATTCTAAAAAAAACCCCAAACCAATATTGCGACACACCAAAATAGATTACTCCTTTTGCAATCCGACTGTTTGTTGATGCTATTTTGCTCCCTCTTAAAACTCATTAAAAACAGTAACAACCCTTACTAGAAAGTAAACCATCAAGTTTTACTTGGCTGAATTGCGAGAAATAAAACGCGAGTTTAAAATATTTTCTTCCACGGTGGAAATAGTATTTCAATTTATTTGAATGAGTAAACAAACAAAATCAGCAATAATGTCAGCAACACCAAGCAATATTTTGTTACTGTGAATAGTCAGTCAGAAAACGGTAAAATTGTATACACACACACGCACGCTCGCACGAGAGAACTTTAGGCCTTTTTGTCTTGTTGCCATAACCTAAAAAAGAAAGTCTTCCTGTTACTGGTCTCCTCAGACGAATGATTGAAGCCCAGCTCCATACCGGAAATGATTCCATTGACCTAAAGTAGATGTTTTCTTAGAAAGTTAAAGGAACGCCTCCTGTAGGTCTGATGGAAACGGTCTTATTGAATTTCAGGCTTTAAGTCTCAAAACATTTTCTCAATTTTCCCCATTTTTCTTGTTGGTGTTTTACGCCCCCATCGATACCATTCAGTTTGTTTTGGAGGCGGATCCAAATTTTTACTTGCGACGTCCTAAGGAAAATGACAATTGAGACCTCTCGTGGATCCATTTAATTTGAATCGTGAAATTGTTGGAATTTGGTCTATTTTTGTCTTGTGATTGGTAAGCCTATATCGTGGGTCGTATTATTTCTGAACTCAACTTGTATTCTTTTGATCTTGGTCCGCAAAATGTGAGACGCATGGGAAAGTAGTTGTTAAAATGTTGTTATTTCGGGTTCCTGGAAAACCTTGGAGGTACGGCGTGGATAATTAGTTCGAGCCACAAGTTTTAGGTTGTTATTAGGGTGCAGCTCCATTAAACACTGTGGAGTGAACGCCGACAAACAGAAAGCAGAGCCAAACACAGCACACTACAAAGGAATCTTGGAAGAATGACGTACAATTTTTTAAGATGTTGCCCCTGTCGCTGATCAAAACATTTTGTTTCGAGTGTTAAACATAGGTCCTTTAAGAACAGCAACGTTTGGTCCCACTCTTGTATACAAGATAGTTTGCTCTAAAATATAGTAAAACACCCGATAATATAGCTATCGCCACGAGCATTGTTGACGACGTTTAGAGTATTCTCTCAAATAAAGGAGTAAACCATCTTTGGCAGGAGCAAAGCTTTTGTGCGGTCAAAAATTCGTTGCGCAACTTATTGTAAAATATCTACTCAACTATCGAACATAGACTCTCCAGATTTTTTTACAGTGACTTCTATCAATTTGTCTTAACAGGTCAATATTTTTGTTAACACCTGTTAGCTCTATTCTAGAAAATTCTGTAATAAATACTAATAAAAAATCCCAGCGGATGGTTTCTGCAGATTTTAAAAGGTTTACAGCTGGGACAATATCGCTTTTTAAAGCAAGTCTGTCATGTTTTTCTAAACGCGACATTATGCTTATTGAACGCATGTTTTGAGAACTTTTAGTGCAAAAACGTGTTCACTATAAAATTAATTTCTTGTAACTAAGTTTGCCACTAAAAAGTGTCATTGCTGCGCTGTGATGTAGGCCAAATGCGTATGCAAAATGTGTGTGAGAAGCGAGAAGTGCTGTGAACAATTCCATTTTCCGCTTGAAGGAGATTTGTAACATTTTTCCTAAGTTTATGAAGAAAAGTTTTTATATCTAAGCTCAATTGTTGTGTAAAAATATGATTAAGTTAAGACAGATTGATACAAATTACTGGGTAAAGTATTGGTGACATTGATTCCCCCGTTGAAAAGATATTCAAGGATAAGTTGTACTTCGAATTTTTGACCGTACTATAGTTGTTCCTTAGATCCATGAGAAGTGACAACTTTGACATTTTTACATAGGACGCAAACGCTGACCAGTGAAAAGTATTTAATTTCCTCTACGCTGCATTTCTTTTGTACGATTTTTGCTCGCCTTCCCTTTCTTTGTCTTGCCGGACCATCAGTTTGTTTCATCACCGAATCTGAGTCTCAGACTTTTCTCTAAGATCTGTTTGGGTACTAGTCTATAGTTTTTTCACCGTTGCATGCAAAAGGCGTGAGTTGGATCCCCAGATGGGGAAGCCATCTTATTGAAATATTCAATCGTCAGTATGCTAGGAGGCTATATCCTACAAAGCTTTGATTAGTCGAGGATGAGAAAATAAAATCTAATGAAAAAAGTAAAAAAAAGCCCAATAACCAACCAATCAATCAACCAACCAACCAACCAACCAACCAACCAACCAACCAACCAACCAACCAACCAACCAACCAACCAACCAACCAACCAACTAACCAACCAACCAACGAAGTAGACAAATAGACAACCCGACCCCCCAAAACAACAACAACAACAACAACAACAAACAAACCAACAACAAACAAATAAAAAACCCAACCTAACAACGATAAGACAGTTGAACTAAACGTATACGCGTTGAAATGTGGAATGCTAGAGCCAATACCATTTTTAATTTGATGATAGATGATTCCACAAGGTGCTTTAAAAAATGCTGTAGATGGTTGTAATTTAGAGGTGACCGCAATACATGGTTATACTGTGCTCTCTTGGCATTAAGGGAACATCCTGCACGTCAGCTGCTCTAAGGCTCCACAGTTAGATCCAACC
>NW_004797495.1:487888-499253 GCF_000002075.1 Aplysia californica | reverse complement strand
CTTCTTCTTCTTCTTCTTCTTCTTCTTCTTCTTCTTCTTCTTCTTCTTCTTCTTCTTCTTCTTCTTCTTCTTCTTCTTCTTCTTCTTCTCCAGTAAGTTTATGAAAAAAATATTGCTAAAAGTTGTCTCCAAAAAGAACAAAACAAAACAAAATAATCTTTTCCATTTATCCTCGATTGACCCCCCCCCACCCCCAGGGATACTGCCCATCCGGTTCCTACTGCAAGGTCTTCCAGACGGGCTCTAATTGGTTCCGAGTTGACACACCCCTCTGCGTACCAGGTAATGAAGATAAGATAAGATAAGATAAGGTAAGATAAGATAAAATAAGAAAAGAAAAGATGAGGTAAAATATCTGTGGGGAAAATCGTTGCCTTCAATACATGTTTTTTTAACAAGGTAGAGAAACCGCCAAAACATTTCTATTGAGGCTATAATATGTAACATCACAGGACAGTCCCCAGTTCGTTGTACCACAGAGAGGAATCGTTTGTCAAGGGAACGTATCGAAATAGGCCTACAGGTCACAAGAACCAAATTTAGCTTAGGTCTTCTTATAGTACAATCATACTTTCTAACATTCAGTAAGTAAACTTAATTAAGTCTTCTAAAGTATTCTTGTGTGTATTTATTGGAATCGTCTTTGCGCCCACAACAAAATCAGTTTATTTCCTTGATCCTCATTCGGGGGAAATTATACAGTTTGGTATTTTAGCTAAAATATCACGCTAATCCACATGGTCAGAAAACTGCTTATTCATGATCAAATGCAAACCACGTATTTTTTTTCTGACCCATCTAGACAAACATGTTTACAGTCATAGTGCCGTCGGTGGCCTAGTGGTTAGGCTCTCGGACTCGCAACCGTAAGGTCGTGGGTTCGAATCCCGTCAGGGACCCGACGTTGTGTCCTTGGGAAAGGCACTTTACACGAATTTTCCTCACTTCATCCAGGTGGGAATGGGTACTCGGCTATAGACAGCGAAAGATCTTGTCAGTTTGTTAGTGTTTGAGCGCTTAATCAGCTGCTTGCACTGTATGCTTCCCAGGAAGCTGAGAATGTTTCGGAATGTTCTATGGTCTGCTGGGGTAATAATATAGTGTAAAGCGCATAGAGCCTGCTGTTGAGCGGGGATATGCGCTATACAAATGCTATTTATTTATTATTTATTATAATTTAGAACACATTTATAAATTCTATTTTAAAAAAACTCCCCCAAAAACTATTTTAATTTTACATGTGGATTGCTTTCACATGTGACAGCTTTCAATTCAGATAAAATTTCCGCTGGGAGGAGTTCATAAAAAAAAAAAAATTCCTCTATCTCAACTCGACGTTGACACTGTACACCCATTCTTCTGTTTCAAATCGCTGCAATGAATCAGCTAGTGGTGTCATCCATTTCTCGCCGGCAATTCTTTGCACCACAGGGACTTCCTTCTGGCAAAGTCATGTGGCAGTAATAGTAGCAATGGTGCCGCGAGGGAGAAAATTGAGCTGTGGAGGGAGGAAAGCACTATTAGTGCGGCTGAGCAGATCATCCGGGGAATAACGACTTTTGGGGAAGAAAGGAAAAGACTGGGATTAGATTTTCAGTTTCGGCGACTAGTTTTTTGGAGGTTTTCTTTTGACAGACAGATGTAGGGGCACGGGTATAAGAGGGATTCTAAGGATGGCATGAGGAGCTTTAGAGGGGGCAGAGGGGGAGGATTGTAGGTCAATGTACAAGACCCGCACACTGTCGTCCCCCGTCGCTCCCCGCGCGCAATCACCCCCCCCCCTCTTTCCAGTACAAACACACAAACACGCACACACACACACACACACACACACACACACACACACACACACATACACACACTAATGTATATATTACTATATCCTAATATATCAATGGTTTTCACGACTATCTTTGAAGTGCGAGTCTTAATAGACTTCCTCAACACTCCTCGGAGCACAATTTTCTACTTTTGTTGCACATTATCATACAATAAAAAAGACCTCCCGATGATCTGTCTCGCCAGAAAAAATAAACTACGCAATAGTATAATGTCATTATAACCAGGAGCGGTTTGTTAACTGGGCAAGACCGGCGGTGCCGGTCAGATTTTTGTCAACTGAACTGTTGACTAGAGGTTGATTGCTGATGACGATTTTCATTCAGTTTTAAGTAAATCCAAATAAACATGTATCAATATTCAAAAACACCTTGCCGATTTGAAGGCGCTCAAATAGACAAGTGGGATTCACTGCTGTTTTGTCGCGACATAGATCTAACCTCATTCCTTCACGTTTGTTATCGCGCCGGCTCGTAACTTTAAATCGTCTCCCGTCAAACCGTCACGTCGCGGAACTTCGTACTACGTACGAGGCCAAACACACGGCGGGCTTGGCTTAGGCCTAGCGATGACGTCAGTCCCATGGACAAATCCATCGTCAGTCCACATTGCCAGATTGGCCTCTTTGTAGCTTACAAAATTAAGAATGAGACTGTCTTGAGCAGCACAGACACATGTATTATTTTATCAGCAAAACATGTATTTATCATTCAGCCTTTCTCTAACTACTATCAGAACATTTATTGTCAGCATGGCACTACTCATTTTTGTTTATTGACTTTTTAACCACCTATAGTTCCTGTTTGGCATTTACTCATCGTTTTCTCCCCACTAATAATTTACCTGGCCCTTAGGAGTCTGGCCGGCGAAAGAAGGAATCGTCTAGTGAAGATATATAAGGAAAATTTTAACGAGGAGCGATAAACACTCGGCTGTCAGAGTCTGGGCCGAAAACCCCCTCCCTTCCCACCCCTTTTCAACCCTTACCCCAGCTAGACACTAGACACCAAGTTCTATAATTAGCATTTGACACACTTCCCCACTTACAACACAGTGTTCAGTGTTCAGTTCTGAGAACTGAGAAGTGCGATGGAGTACATTTGATGATATAATGATCGGAAACGTGTGTGCTTTGTCCAGCTTTGTATAGCATCTGATTGTAGACTTGATCTGCTTGGGACAGCGTCACTGGTACAGTAGCAATTGACTTTTTGTCATCACACAGGACAGTTCTTATTACATATATTTAACGGGTTCAGTGCACGTCGATATTTTGTATGGGGGTGTAGAAAGTACGAGTAAAGTAGGTACTGCACTGGAGGCCAGGACCAGCGATTTATTGCTTCTCACTTTCAGTTTGTTTTCTAGCTTAGACTCAAGTAGTGTGTTTCTTTTTCTGTGCCGATCAAGTGAGTTTCTATTAATCTCAGTAACTTCCATCTTACATTATTCATAATATTGTTACTTGACGCTACCGCATATTTTAGCTCTTTCACATTATATTGCAATGTTTACTGTGGTGTGTGTGTGTGTGTGTGTGTGTGAGTTGGGGAGGGGGTGGGGATGGCGAAAGTAGGGGTATAAAATAAGGAGAGAGAGAGAGAGAGAGAGAGAAAGAAAGAGAGAGAGAGAGAGAGCATGTGTGTGTGCGTGCGTGCGTGTGTGTGTGTATGTGTGTGTGTGTGTGCGTGCGTGCGTGTGTGTGTGTGTGTGTGTATGTGTGTGTGTGTGTGTGTGAGTGTGTGTGTGTGTGTGAATGTGTGTGTGTGTTGTGAAGGAAGGGGGTGGGGGACGGAAAAATAGTCGACGTGAATGACCGCCGGTCAGTTCTATAAACCTCGAGCCGCCACTGATTATAACGTTCCTGTGTAGGCAATGTATCAGCGTCCACTTCGAACATTACAATAATGCTGTCTTTTGAGGTTATGTTTTGTCAAAAAATGCAAGGTGCGGAATACTACTAATATTATTTATTATCAGCTTGCCCCAGTCGAGTCCAAGTTTTAAAAAAATAAACGAGTCTGTTAACTGAATATGATGGAAATCTGCCCCCCCCCCTCTCTGCCCCCTTCTTTTCAACACTCTAAGTTTAGTCGAGAGTCGATCAGGACTTCCGATTACCACGGGACCGTGAATGTTCCAATGTGGTGTGCTATTTCTATTTCGTTCGCATAAGTTTGTTATTCCATTCGTTCTTGGCGAACTGTGGCCGTTACTATGCTGATTCGCTATGAAGGGCTCGTCAACAACTCATTACCCTTTCAACACCCCCCCGGGCCCCTAAAAAGAAAAAAAAACCCAACAAAGGCCCCCCCAACCCCCCTAACAAAACCAACTAATAAAAACAACAACAAAAAATAAAAGAAAAGTGTATGGTGGTCTCCAAGACGTAACTGGGAATTGGCACATAATAATATGATAACATCGATTGCTTTTTCTGAATGCTACATTTTCAGGTTTGCAACTCTCTCCTAACTAAACCGACTTTTGAAGACAATGTCTACGAATGAAGTGGTATCTTGACTCTGGTGCAGAAACGAAAGCTAGATAGCTTTACATATTTTATCGGAGTCTTAGGGTCCGACTTGTTTACAATAACCCAAAAACGATTCTTTCATAGATTGCTACTGATCCACAAGTCCGTCTGTCAGCTGTCTATGTACATATTAATTTTTTCCACAAGGCACGTTTAACATATCAGAGCAATTCTTCCTTGTAATCGCTCATGGGAATCACGTATTCGACTGAAATTTGCTGATAACTTTATTTAGTTGAGACAGCATTTAAAGTATAGTTTATTGTGAATGAATGCTAGAAATGATGGTGGCCCTGACCCTAGCCTCTCCCATAATCTTGTTAAGGGGAAATATGAGCTCTGACACACAAGGTTCCAACTTTAACGGTGACACGAACAGTTTCCTAGTTTTAATTCCTTCGTTCTCGCCATTTTGTAATGTAAAGAACATGCCACCAAACATCCCCCCACCCCACCCTCGCGTCAAACAAACGAAGATATACACAAATGTACATAAAACAGATAGACAGACAGACCGACCGACAGACAGATTGACAGACAGACAGATAGACAGATGATATATAGATAGATAGACAGATAGAATCTGATAGATCGACAGATAGATCGATAGATCGATAGATAGATAGATAGATAGTTGTGCTTGTGGGAAACAAACCGTCACGCAGCCTAGCAAAAAACCAAAACCAAAATAAAAAACAAAACAATACAATACAATGCAATTCAATACAATACAATACAAAACACCAATTGAACCGAGTGATTCATTAGTTCATGAGGTTATGTAAAAGGACAGTATAATTTTGTTTCCTTCTTACCGAAACATTTTCAGGAGTCTGAAATTTACGTTTGCTGGTGTTTCTCTGGGTTGTTTGCTTCAGTTTATTTTTCAGTGTTTTGGAGATTTGCCCCAAGCAGTTTCTTATACATTGTATTCTATTCCTATTAGCACCAATAATTTGTTTCACCCAAACGATACTGCGAGACTACATTTATTAGATAATTGGAAAACTGTATTGTTCCAAAACTCCTTTGATAAAGACCAGGGTCAGTTTAAAACGCAATCGTGAATTGTTTTTTTCTTCTTCTCTTTTCACTCAGTATAAGAGACTCCCATAATGCTGTACACGACCCACCTCAGTTATTCTGGCGAATGAAAAATTGTCTCCGTTATAACATTATTGTTTTTCAATGGACAGGATCGATTTGGCGTTTCTGTGATGTACATTTCCAACATCCTGTGTTATCGTTTTTTTAAAATGTTGAAACTTGACACCTTTCTAGAACTAGACTCAGTGAAGTCATTTCAATGGTGAAAAATTTGTCTCGAAGCTTGTCACTGGGCCGAGAAAAGCTTTTCCAGAAAGAGCGATACAAATTTAAAACTTCATGCTGTGAACGCAGTTTGCCTAGTCGAGGTGATATCTTTTGACAGCAAAATCCTTTTTTGAGAACTTACGGGTGTCAATGAGTTTTTTTAGTCGAAAGATGTTCTAAAATGACTTTGACGTATTGCTAGGGTAGTGTGGTGCGTTTGTGTGACAGAAATATCAATTTTGTATATCGCTGGACAATGTTTACTCTTTAGGTTAACGCATTGCTAACTGTTGTTGCTTCTGAGAGGGCCCAAAGAACATAGGGTTTCAAATGAATGCAAAATGAAAACGCAGTCCATTATTGCGCTAAAAATACATCAAGTGACAAGCATTCTCGAGCAAGGTTTTGGATGCTCTCCAGAACAGCAGGTACAGGCAAAAACGTGCCCCTACCATCAATATACGCTAATCTCCTCCTTAGTTTGAAGCCCTCAAAGTTATCCAACAATACATTTTAATTGACGTTGTTGTGCTCACGAGCTAAATATATACGTCCGTAATAATTGCAGGCAAATTTTTCTGTGATACTGTACATAACAAGTTCATAGCACACTGAGCTGGGGCTACCCAAGGGATAAGTGGACTGTTGTATTTTGCGGATTCGGGACCCACAGTGAGCAACGCTTGCAGACATGAGACTTCAAATGTTCTACTTGGAACATTTTGAGCTTGAGATGGTTTCACTTTCATCACCCCAGGAGAAGACAAATCAAGAAGTGTAGAAAATTGAGCGGTACAGTGGCAGTAAATCGGGCACAGGTAAAAAAAAAAGCTGTTGATGTGTATAACAAACCAATGAACAAAGATGAAGTCTTCAGGGTTAGAGGAATAGAAGAAGGCCAAGAGCAGCATGGTGTAAAACATGGGGGCAAAAACATAGAAACCAAAGACACCAGACAAATAGATACAGAAGCACAGATCATCAATTCTAAAGGACTTTTTGTTGATGGCCTGAGGGAAAAAGACAAAGCATCATTAGATGTGATTTAAAGTTTTATTTGTAAAATACATAGGGTAGTTTGTCTTTTTAGCACAGGTCATAATGTTTTTTTTACTTATGTTCGGCTTGACGTTCCACCGATGAAGTAGGAAAACCTTTACTTTTTCTACTGGAGATCACTGTTTCTGTCAAAAAGAAACGTTTTGTAGAAAATGCAGATAGAATAAAGAAGAAGCACTTCAACCAAGTGCCAGTCATTTTGCACTGAGAAATGGCAAGGCAAACAGGGAGACAGAGAGACAGAGAGAGAGACAGAGAGAAAGACAGAGAGAAAGAGAGAGAGAGAGAGAGAGAGAGAGAGAGAGATAGAGAGAGAGAGAGAGAAGACGACTAAATTTAAAAGCGAACAAGTAGCCCAGATGCAAAGTGACTTAACAGTTTATTCTTGATGTCTTTTGCTTTTTCAGCATTTTTTGCGTTTAACTTCCCTTTCAAGGGAGGCTGTTCACGAAACATAGCTGCGATCAGGATATTGTAGACATTCTTTCTAATTGTCAAAACGAAAGAAATTTAAACACTCACCAAGGCCTTCTAATTCAGTTAAATTAAGTTGTAAATTCCATGGTCAAGAATGCCTTAAAACAGAAATAAGTGAAAGCCTTTCTTCCTACGCAAGGGGATCAATTATCTTTGTTGGCAGCTCAGGCCATAATGTATTTAATTCTTTTACCATAAATAAATAGAGTATTATTATTTTATTATATATGCATTCATACATATACATATACATATATATATATATATATATATATATATATATTATATTAATATATTATACGTATGTAATATACACGTGATATATTGTTTGAAATCCAATTTTGAAAGAACTCTGATCAACGCTTATTCCTGACTCCCACAAACGCTTTCATGTTGGAGACGTTATTCGAACACGGATCTGTAGAAAACATTGTATTGATGGCAAAGAAACAACACCTCAACCTTTTATATTCTGTTACGCTACTTTTTCGAGGCTAGTACAGTGCCACCCATGCTGAGGTGCTGTGGTCACATTTCATTTGATAATCCACTATGGCACCAACTCTCGCCCTTCATTGTAAATATTTTATGCTCCCATCAACAATATTGTGATTTAGATCAATCAAGATGGTGTCTGTATTTGAAGACCACCAATCCAAGCTATGTGTGGGATATAATTATAATCCCAGCAGAGAAACCGGGATACTCGATAGAGTACTTTTCCCTCCTGGGATGTGAACCCATGTCTTTTATTTGCAAAGTAAATAGCCTATCAATTAGCCAAGAGACACGCGTACCCTCGTTCTTTTATGGGTTTAGCTGAGCTTAGAGAAAATGATAATATGCCATCAGGGAGATACAAATAGCCAACGCTTGCAGTTGAGCACAGACATCAAGAGGGGACAAGATTACTTTTTGACCCCCCGGGGAAACTTTATTTTTTGAGACTCGGCGTGATGTACAAGGACACGTAAAAACGAAAGCACAGACTTATCAATAATGTATTAGTAGTAGATTTATGCGTAACGTCCCTAAGATCGGTCTCGAGAGGCAAACACAGATGTTCAAAAGAAGAGGAGAGAAAAAGGTTACCGTTTTTAAACATTGCCTATGTGTCGATGATAATTGTGTTCGACATAAACCTCAGATACACAGCACAAAAATAATTTAACACATTAGCAGTGTGTGTACTTGTGATGATTCTGTTTAATATTATTATTTATATAAGAGTACTTTAATAAAAAAGATCATCTTAACCGTTTGACCAATAGATTCCACGCTTTAAAAAAGAGTATACAATTTGACTTTGGTTTACTTATATCTAATTTTGGCATTCCGACTTGTGTCGCCACATCTAACGTCAGAAAAGCAAACAGAGAACAAATAAAAGAAGTAACAATAAAAACAGAAAAAAGCAGCCGACAAGAAGTTCTAGGCTATTGAAATATTGCCCACAAGTCCGTGTACAGCAACTCACCCACATAACTCATCGTGGCATAGCACGACATATCTTGACAATCAAAGATTATAATTATCAGATAAAAAATTTTTCTTCAGCATTCAAATTTTAAAAAGGGTACACTGTTCATTAGTAATTTTCTCTGTCTTTATAACATATTACTGACACGTCCGCTTCTCACCCTGCTGCAGCTGGTACAATGAACAAAGCAGAAGGACTTATTTTTCCTGCTCGAAAAAGAATCCATCAGGTCTCACCAAAATCACATTCGGGTAAGTGGGCTTCAGTGTTATTTTTTTATGAAGTCTTGCTTTTCTAGGTTTGGAAAAATGACCCGACACATTTCATTGGCCAGTCGTTCAGATGCACTAATCCTAAAATTTTGAACTTAAGAAAAAAAAATGTGGTTTTTTAAATCTCTAGTTTCGGTTGTATGTTTTTGAGATATAATATTGCCGAAATTAATTTTTTAAAGTGTTGAAGTAATATTAGAAGAATGATACAAGTCTTTTTCTGTTTCATTAAAAATGCTTTCTGAGTTTAGAACACTTGAAAAGCTAACAACGACATTGTTCATATATTATGGACATGAACAGTAGCAATAGAACAGACAGAATCATGTTTTCCGGGAGGCGAAGACAGCACTGCAGAATTACCAACAAAGGACTCAGGCCGACAACAAAGTCTCCTTTAAAATAAAATTATGTCAAAGAATTAA
The DNA here is from genome assembly GCF_000002075.1 of Aplysia californica. Lineage (NCBI taxonomy): Eukaryota > Metazoa > Mollusca > Gastropoda > Aplysiida > Aplysiidae > Aplysia > Aplysia californica. The sequence continues at coordinate 489,851 of NW_004797495.1, read as the reverse complement.
ACCACTCTTTGTATAGTGGTTTTTTTCAAATTATTGAAATTTGAAATCGTACATGGAAATGTCTGTCGAACCTTCTCATTGGACAACACGCGCAATACAATTACACCCCTCCCCCCCCCCCCCATTAAAAAACCCAAAACAAAAGAAAACAAACATAACGGTAAGCGGTGAGTGGGTTTTTAAAATATATTTTCTAAATATAGTAATGAAATTGTTTAAGAAGATCACAAGTCCAAGATGGGCAATTTTCTCCTCGGTAAAAGGGCTGTCGATTTGGACAAGTTCGATAGTCCATGAATGTCAAAAGTTGGGCTTAGCTCAAATATTAGACAGGATTCTAATGAGTCTATTTTAGACAGCAAGATTTAAGTCTGACAGAGAACAACGGATTGGGGTTCATTAAGGCTACTATTCGTAGATATCATCATCTTATTTTAATGGGCCAAATATAGCACACACGTTCTTAGAGACCACACTCACAAGTGCATGATATTTATCTACAGTCTTTTTACTCTAGGTAAATAGGTTTGATAACCTCATTTATCTATCTATCTATCTATCTATCTATCTATCTATCTATCTATCTATCTATCTATCTAACTGTTTTTATTTTCATAATTATTTTACGTACACTCACGTGGGCCCTCATTTTCCTAGGTTTTTTTTTCTAATCGGCAACAAGCAAGAAAATGAAACGAAACAAATTAAACGCAGATGTAAGGTACAAGTACAAAGAATCCCTAAAAATAATTGAATATATAGGCCTTCAAGATACAATCCGGCAATTGAACACTTTAAAAAATCCCCCAGCCAGTTCTGCTTATACGAGTACATCAGAAATACAGTTCATATCCAACAATATGTCACCACTGACTTCACTTTTTGCTTCAAAAAAGGAAGACATATTTGGACAGACGAGTTTTTAAATGTACCATATTCCCTTGGCCAGCTCCCATGAAGTCAGAGCACGAATTGGTTTCGTTTCTTTTTATGTTCCATTCTTTTTAGTCGCGTCGTTGGTCTCGCAGACGAAAGAAAGTACCCTCCAGGAAGCTGTAGTTTTTAGTGGTGTCTGTCGTAGGCTGTCAAACCATGATCTTATTTCTAAAAGGTTCTATAACTCCTTCTAAGAAGATAAAGGCCACGGGATTGCACAAATGAATTACAAGAAAAAAATAATATGCTATTTCGTAAGTGTTGTCATGATGATGATGATGATGATGATGATGATGATGATGATGATGATGATGATAATTTTTTGTTGTTTCCTTAATGGGCCTGGCGGACTCCGCGAAGAAATCTTCGAGCCAGAGAGAGTCTCTTTTTCGGCTCCTTTGTCAATATGCTTAGCGGCACCTCCACTCATCCAAATAACTCCATTCGAATTGCCATTGTTCCTGGACATTAAAACATTTGTTTGACATCCTCCTTTTCATGGCTGCATCTTCGACATCATGGGCTGAGCTCTTCATTTACAAAGTTCTTATAGCATCTTAAGCTCCAATGATGGTCCGACCAGGAGTACCCAGAATACACATCTTCCAGGTGCTGGTACTTAGCTCTGCATGGTGGAATTCTGATTTCCCTCTTGATCTTTTAAAAGACTCCACTGTATGTTGTTGGTCGTCTGTCTCCTTCAATCTCTCTGGCTTCATTAGCAGCTTGGTCTGCTGCCTCATTTACTTCTATTCTAGTATGGCTTGGAATCCACTGGATTTTTATTATGGCTGTGGCTTCACTGAACTTACGGCGCAAATCATATATGTCCGATCTGTTGCCAAGCAGCCCCTTGCAGAGGGACTGACTGTCAGTCAATATCAGCACATTGGTTTGATGATGATGATGATGATGATGATGATGATGATGATGATGATGGTGGTGATGATGATGATGATGATGATGATGATGATGATGATGATGATGATGATGATGATGATGATGATGATGATGATGATGATGATTC
>NW_004797495.1:472098-485908 GCF_000002075.1 Aplysia californica | reverse complement strand
GTTAGTGTGTGTGTGTGTGTGTGTGTGTGTGTGTGTGTGTGTGTGTGTGTGTGTGTGTGTGTGTGTGTGTGTGTGTGTGTGTAAATATATTCGTGCTAATATAATATTGGTAGATTTTGACATTACTTCAATAAGAATAAGGTTCGTTAATATCTTAAACTCCCACACAAGGTAAACACAATAATGTACGACCTCATTTTGTGCAACATCATGCCGGTTCCATTGATGCGATTTTAATTGTTCTTAAAAATGGCATTTTCTCCTTATTGTTCTCACGAAACTTGCTTTCTTACTTGACAGCCTGAAGGCGTAGGAATCAATGCTATCCCTCGAAGTGTCTTCAATAAAATGACCATAGTGCAGCGAAAGGCTTCTGTACGGGGTTTCCCCTGTCACTACATTAGAAAAGGCGGTAATTCACCGTGGATTGTTGTCTGTGTTGAAACTTTAGATGCTTTATTCGGTGATGCCGTTTCTGATCCAGAGACATGAAGGAATTTTGGAAAAAAATATCAGATAAGGAGGAGTACAAGTTGAAGCGTTACAATGGAATATGAGAAGAGTAGGTACACGCTTTTTAACATATATACTAGATAGATAGGTGGATGGATGGATAAATGGATGGATGGATGGAAGGATGGGTGGGTGGATGGATGAAAAGATGAATGAATGGATGAATAAATCGGTAGAAAAATAATAATATACAATATATAGTCAGATAGACAGATAGCTCTACAGACATGCAGACAGACAGACAGACAGACAGACAGACAGACAGACGGAAAGACAGACAGACAGGCAGATAGACAGACAGACAGACAGATAGACATATGAATTATCCCTAGGTTCAGTTGCAGATAACTCGACACACACGAAGAAAGAATGGATCGCAAAGAACAAACAGACAGGGATTGGGGGTTGAGACAATGAGCTAAATAGAGGGAAGGACAAACTTTTTGTCATAGCTGTCCACTCCACTAAATTCCACTTCACTTTTTTACCCTACCCTACACTGCACTCGATTACACTACATTCAACGACACGCTATACCTCTCCACTCCATTCCACCCCATTCCACAAACTCCTTTTTTACTCCATTCGTGTCTACTCTCTACTTTACTCCACCAAACGTACCCCCCCCCCCTTTCCACAAAACTCCATTACTCTCCTACTCCATTAAACTCTGCTCCACTCCTTTCGACTCCACTTTTCCCCGCTCCCCTCCACTCCACTTTTCCACATTTTACTAGACTCGAAGACGGCTCTCAACATTTGCAATGATACCGCAACAAATCTTGCCCTAATAAAGCAAATTACGATATTAAAACCCCCTTAAAAACACCCCGTATCATACCTCATCATTCCTGGTAACACAATATCACACCTCACCACACCATACCACACAATAATTTCACCACACCACATCATACCACAACATTACATCACACTACAACACACCACACAACACCATACCACATCACACGAGTCAATAGCGTACAATATTATGCTTAAATTTACCACACCATTCTTTATAACATTCCGCGCCCCCTCCCCCTCCCTTTCGTTCTTTCCCTTTAGTCTGCCTCCAGGAGCCCTCCATAGGTATGTGCAGGGCCTTCACCATTCAATACGTTTACGATGTCTCCAGTGGCCAGTGTATAGAAATGACGTACGGGGGATGTGGAGCCTCTGAGAACAGTTTCACGACGTTGCAAGAGTGTCAGCAAACATGTGGTGAGACTGCCAGTGAAACGGATTTCGTCCTGATTTGAAACACCCAATTTTTAAAAAAATGCGGGGGGGAGGGGGGGATGATCAAAGACGACATATAACTGAGGTGCTAATTGTCTAATTCTTAAACGTTTTTTAAAATTTTTGTCACATTTCCATATAATTGATTCAAACTTGTGAGTCAATCAAGATGACAAGAACTTTGAGAGTACAGACAGGACAGCGTATGATTCCTTCAGGAAAAGAAAAACACTATCTTTCATATTATTATGTGATGCCTTACAAAGATAGTTTGAGTAGCTCAGCAAAAAATGACAAAAATAGAAATTGTGACCGTATCAGGGACTCTCAAACCATTTTACTGCTATGCTAGGATGTTTATCTGTGTTGAAGGAAAAAGGTACATTTTAAGTTAATTACACAGAGCTACAGGACTTCTAAAGAGACCAATTGTGGTCATACAGTATGCATGAGAACGTGCAGCAAAAGATGACAGCCAACTGAAGAGCGAATTGCAGGGTGATCCAAAAAAACAAAACAAAAAAAACAATCTGTACAACTTTTTTTGTAAATAGTTTCCTCCACACTGAAGTTCTTTGTTTCGTAAGTGTACTCAACATTTGGAAGTCAAAAGGAATTTAATATGTCGTAATCATTTCAGATAATTCCCCAGAATAGTTTTTCTCTACATAGCGTGTAAAAAAACCCAACCCATTTTCAGCTCTGTCCCCAATTTTGTAGCATGACGCACTAGTTCGCATTAGGCCTACCATTAAAAGTCTCAATGATTACGACATATTTCAAGCTACAGTAGTCTAACAGGCCAACAGAAGTTTACATATTATAGGTTTTCTCAAGTTTCCTTTGACTGCAGAGATCGTGGTTAAGATTAGTAACGACCAGAGAGCTTTTTGTACTGAACATTTCCTCACCGCCAACTCATTTCGTAAGCTTCGCACAATGTACGGTAACAATGTTAAAGTGCCCTTAATGCCTTCTTTGATGTCAAGGGTGGAAATGGTACATCAGTTAAGACCTGTAGAGAATCAGAACAGAAAAATTTCAGACAAAACGACCACTTCAGATCAAACCCACACCGTTTTCATCCCTTTAAACGTCACCAGAGTGCAGAATTCAGTAGATGAACCCCATGAGACGTCTGTTCATTGACTACGTCTGCAGCAAGGACTTTCCTACTTCTCAACGGTTCTCATTTTCAAGGCAGATGTTCATCTTCGACTGTACCATTTTCCTGTTCGCGAAGCTGACATAAATCAGAGGATAAAATTTGATTCCTTGGCAAAGCCCATATTCACATTGCAGGATGTGTTAACTCCACAAATGCCTATTTAGACAACTTCACCCCCCCCCCCCCCCCACTGTCGCTAGAAGCAACTACATACTTTGGCAACAACTGAACATAACGAACGATGCGTTACAATGAGACGAGTCCATTGGAGGACATGTAGAACACTAGTTCTCGGAATTCCAGAACTTCGAAAAATTCTAAAACTCTGTAGAGAAAAAATATTATCGTTTTAAAATAAATTTCTTTTACCATCTATGAAACTTAAAACAATAGATAAAAGGGCATTTAAATATCGAGGCCCCAAGATCTGGAATGCTTTGCCAAGTACTTTAAGAGACATCAATTCTTTTGATTCATTCAAATGTCAGCTGAAGTCGTTTCTGTTTTTAAATTAATAGATGGATTTTTGGAATTCAGAACACAACGTTTTATGTTACAGTGGTACATTGTATTGCATTAAAGCGCTCAGAGCCTATGTACTTTAATCGGGGTTGAGCGCTCCATAAATGTTATTTATTATTATTATCATTATTATTATTAATGTTACAAGGATTGAAAGATTCGACATTAAAAAGAAAAGAAAAAGGCACAAACAAACAAACCAATCATTTCATGACTCCCTTTAAAATTACAAGGTCTTTTAAATTGGTACATTTTGCGTTTATAGGTGGTTTTTGTAAAAGCTATTTCTGTATTCGAAAACAAGTTTCTTCTTTATGAATTTTATGTCAAGCAAACTCCTTTTGGATTAATTAGATTTGTTTCAAATCAAGACATTTTAGTACAAATTTGGTGTGAGATATTCAGAAAAAAGTTTTACACTTGTTTGGGTTTTATTGGATCACCCTGTAGAACAAAAAACCCCTCTGAAAATGGAGAAGAAAATCTTAGTACCTGTAAAAACTGGTGGAAAATCGTTGTGCCTGAAGAAACTCATGGTACCGAATATAAGCCAAACATCACTCATTTTCCCGCATTCATGAAAGTGGCATTGAACTGAACAAGACTGGACTAATAAGACCAAAGCCTCGACCTCACAGGACATAACCAATAATAAACATAATAAACGAAAGCTTATACCGAGAATACTGCTTATTTTGATCGAAAATTACCATGGCGCTTTTTTGTCGAGCCAAGTTTTGTTCAGTATAGAGAAGGCGAATAAAGTGCGAACCAAAACTGTTGATTCCTTTCAACACAAAACAGATGTAACTAAAGTTACACTAATTTTGGCATATACAGTACCAGCGTAGATATAATGATGGGGAAAGGAACGCTGTGTGTTCTTACTGTAAAGTAGCGATTGTGACGGAGAAAATTGTAGAGAACAGATATTGAAGATGACAAGTACACATAAATTCCCCTTTTGAACAACGAATTAGAAGCATCGTATTTAATGTAATACTTGAAGTGACTGAATGTTAAATAATTTGTTTTTTTGAAATTACTGTAAAGTGGTGTGGTTATGGCTTGGAATTGTCCTAATCTCAACTAACCTTGTACTTTAACTCCACTTTTTACGTTGAAAATAACACAAGACAAGAAAAACACAACAACCATGACGGGCTATGCTGAAGAGCTGTTCTTTTATAAACACACTTTAAGCAAACACGACTTGAGTTTCACAATAGCATTTTGAGAACACTTTAATCGGTATCGGTGTATCTTGAATCACATGCTCAGTAGAGATCTTTCTATAGATTAACTTTTCTTCCTTGTTAGCTCTGTCATGAGGAGCAGCTGGTGAAAGAAAGCACAAATTCATTCTATCATCATCTATTTCGTTTTATCTCCTTGTTCTCTTGGTAAGCAACCTCTCTTTATCTGCTTATCATTTTCACGTTTTTTTTTTAATCGTGGAAAATAAAAAAAAAATCTTTTACATTTTTCTGTACGTCTCTTCCAACAGAAAAGCCCTGTAACAAACCGCAAGTAGCCGGGCCTTGCCGGGCCAACCTTCCCCACTACTATTTCGACCGAGGGACGCTATCTTGCCAGCTTTTTGATTACGGCGGTTGCGAAGGAAATGGCAACAACTTTGAGACGTCGGAAGAGTGTGAAGCGCACTGTGGGGGCATACGGGACCGTATTCTGTCTCTGGACCCCTCCAGAGGGAAGGCGTTCAAGGACAGTGTAACAAAATGTGGAACGGGTGGTGGATCAAAGGACGGATGTACAGAAGATGTCCATAGTAATTCAAAGGGCACTGATGGTGAGACTAAAGACGTTGATGTTAAGTCTGGGGATAGTGATAGTAAGTCGGAAGATAGTGATAGTAAGTCGAAGGATAATGATAATAAGTCAGGGGATAGTGATAGTAAATCAGATGATAGTGACAGTAAGTCGGAGGATAGTGATGGTAAGTCAGAGGATAGTGATAGTAAGTCGGGGGATAGTGATAGTAAGTCAGAGGATAGTGATAGTAAGTCAAAGGATAATGATAGTAAGTCAGGGGATAGTGACAGTAAATCAGATGATAGTGATAGTAAGTCAGAGGATAATGATAGTAAGTCCTCAGAGGACAAAGACGGTAATGGCAAGGACAGAGGAGGTGATATTAAGAATGGAGATCTGGCTGGAAATGGTGGAGCAAAGAATGGAAATAGGGAACAAGAAACAACCCAGACTCCAGAAACGACACAGGTACCCACCGCAAGGGGACAGCCCAATCAACCCGGAAACAACGGAGAAGAGCCAGATGTTGCTTTCGGTAATCTGATGAAGTATCGACCAAAAAAACTGTTTGACTCTTTCAATTTTGCTGCTCATATTCTATTTAGACCAAACAAGAAGCCCAAGCAAAATAAACATTGAATAAATTATATATTATAATATATAATATTATCAGTTTTATGAGCAAAAAATGGGATTATTACGACCAAGTCATAATATAATGTACTGGATTATATTGGGTCTTTCCTTTGAGTATAACTTTCGTCGCGAATCTAGAAATAAATATGATGAAGTACTTTCATTTTCCCCCTTCGTGGCGTCATTACTCTATTATTGTGGTTAACTGTTTGCAGACTATTCTCTACCTTAGAATTACAAATTTGTGTGTGACCTTTTTGGCCATATTGAGTTACTAAGGCCATGAGATAAAAAACCCAAATGTTCTATCTGCTCTATCAAAATCTTAAGATTATTCGGAATCGTTATCAAGATATTCGAATAATTGCATTCGACAAAGTTTGACATGTTATGAAACTCAAAATCTTTCACGTCAAATTTCTCAAAACTAGTTCCTGAGCAGATACAAATGAAATGTTGGATTTCTGAGGCAGCATATTCACACACTTGGTGAATAGCAGACATAAAAACGAGGAAGTGGAAAATATTGATTAAAGACATTATATCACTATTTTTGCAGACAACGTTTGAGATTATAATTCTGCATTTTGCTCTGATTGAGCCACGTCGCGTGGAGGTCAAGGGATTATGGTCTCTTGATTCGTTACCAAAGCAAAATAAGCAAAAACCTCTTTTGCCATCTGACACACCAACCTCCCCCTTCCCCTCTTTCCGGCTGTATATCTTCACAAAACCTGCAAAAATATACCCCCCAAAATGTACAAAGCATTAGATAACATTTTAAAACATTACTAAAGTGACCCAAAAAAGAAGAAAATTATTGTTGAAAATTTTTCAGTTGTGATACATTGATGATCACTTTGCTTGGAAAGGAGAGTGAACTTCTCGCTGTGTTGATCTAGTTGTCATTAAACAAGATGAAACAATCTTAACTGCAATTTGTACATCACAAGAGGGCCTTAGGCTTGACACACCATTGCAGCAGAAAAAAATAGTCATCCTACGGGACCCGAACTTGGGTCTTTTGTGTGTAATGTTTAAAAGCCTAAGAGTTATGCCATATAGTTTAATGGAATGGCTTGTGAAATACAAATCATACTTTGATCTAGAAGTGTTTCAGTTTAAGATACGAACACACTTTCACTTATTTTGAAAATATTATAATATGAATGGGGAAAACTGTCGCTGAAAAGTTCTCCCCAAAAGCTCGTTTCCGTCGAATTTAACAAAAGTTTAAGATCACATAGTATCAGTTGGAGGGTTATCGCTTAGTCGTCCAATAAACGATAATAAAGAACTAATTTGTCTGGTTTTATATTGGCTTACATACTTAACTAACGCAAAGTTTGCCAGAAACTCTCATACAAAGTTCCTCACTGCAAAGTCAAACACGAGAAAGAGTACTCATGAAAAATGTGGTATACTATTTTTTTTTAACGTGAATTTTATGCAGCATGATGCCCTTGGAGACCCCGTAAGAGTCACATTGAAGTGGTTATACTGTGTTTAAAATTCCGTCAGTGTTTTAGGTAGTGGCTAAACAAGTACGCGCCATCTATTTTTAGAAGCAAACGTTAGGATTATTGCCAGATGCCACTCTTTTAACAGAAAATGAATCGTGAAAATATTGACATCTCTGAAGCTTCAAGTATGTCAACTTTGATTATTTCACAATCAACGGCCCTCTCGTTGAGCGTTTAAAATTGTATCTCGAGTTAATCAAGTCTATCGATCATCTTGTGTAAACTGGCTATCTCGCAGGCCAGTAATGAGATCTATTGATAGCCGTCTTTCTATATGAGACAAGATGTGGCGCATCTAAGCGGAGACCTCTAATCTACTCAGAGCTTTACAAGCAGAGATATAATCATCTTATTACCCACCCTCATTGCTGGTCATTCAAACCAATCAGCGAAGCTTGTTCTCCGCGCGGGAGCAGTTATGCCGTCGTGAATACACGAACAGGCCGTCCATTCCTTCAGGTCAGATCAATTGAAAACATGAGCGACCCGAGAGGGTGATTTGAAGGGCTGACGAGGAAACCTGTTGGACGGATCTGGACGCTATCCAAGGACTTGCTGGTCATTGTTTACCAAAGAATTAGTCCAATTCAATGCCCCCCTCTCTCTCTCTTCCCTCCTCATCTTTTTCTCTCTCTCTATCTCTTTCTCTCTCTCAATCTCTCTCTCTCTCTCTCTCTCTCTCTCTCTCTCTCTCTCTCTCTCTCTTCTCTCTCTCTCTCTATCCCTCACCATTTTTCTCTCTCTTTCCCTCCCAAATTTTCTCTATCTCCTTGTTTCCCCAAATCCACCCCCGCCACTTCTTCAATAACTCTTCCCCTCCTTCTTCTTCTCTCTTTCCCTCTCTCCTCCTCTCTTCCGTCTGTCTTTTTCCCTCTCCCTCCTTGAGCATCTGTATGTGCATGTATGTGTGTTTGTGTTTTCTTGTTTGAATGTTTGCTTATTAGTATCTCTGATATCCGTAGTGATTGTCTGAATAAATTTATGCTCGCTTTTCATGGTGTTATGAGGTTTTAATTGAGAAAGCGACCTAAATCTTTATACTTGTGATAATTTTTCGCACCCCAGAAAATATTCTATTCTACTCCCCTGCCTCCCCCCCCCCCCACAAAAAACACATCTTTCCTTCCCAGCTGCAGCTTAATTTTTGTTTAAAAGCTCAAAAGTTTCAAGATTATTAAGGCAGACAGACACTGATTCTTACTATGAAACAGGGCAACAGACTCAAAATTTAAAAAAACAACTGAAGTCAATGATTCGTAGCAGAAAGGAAATAAAGCGTGTTTGTATGATTGTAGGGGATGGTGCTATTGGTGGGTAGGGCGAAAGAGAACTTTTTACGCTCCCATCGACCCACGTGGTACTTGGCTAAGTCATTCTCAGAACTGTGTTCAAACAAGTAATGTATTATCCCACTGAGCTCTTTCGTTCAAACGTCAACCTCAACGTTTTTTTTATTAGCTGAAACGTTCCTGTGCAGATGAGTAGAAGTATAGGTAGAGCATGGGAAAGATTTATTTATTTTTGTTAGATTAGTATTTTACGTCACTCGCAACGGCATAAGGTCATATGAGCGCGCGAGACACATTAAACATGTTCAGAATGGTAGGAATTTTGAATTTTGCCTGAGTGCCGACAGATGCCTACTCAAGTCTATTTTGGATCCACCAAGGGGTCTTTAACGTGCGCAATTTTCACACGGACCTCAAAGATTTTACACCCTTTTCCGAGTGGGCTAGGTGTTCGATCTTACCTACCATATGATCAGAGGTGTGGCTGAAAGACAACAGTAAGAAGGAGCCAAGGAGTAGCAGTAGAAAGACTGCAGACAGAGCCAGGTGCCCTGAGGAGGGGGCAAAGAGGAGGATGGGGGGAGAGGCAGAAAGTAGAGGCGAAAGCAGACGACAGAATATGGCTAGAGAGCAGGAAAAGAGGTGAAAGGAAAACATTTTAAAGAAGAATATTTTTCGTCGCTGTCAGGTTTCAAACCTGGGATCTATTGAATGAGAGGCGAACACCGTAACTTCTGGACAACGAGAGCCCTTCTAGGAAAAAAAAAGTAAAAAGTAAAAAAAAGGTAGGCGGGGGTGGATCTTATTGAGCAGCGGCAGAAAACACATTATTTATGAAACATACCAGCGGTATGACTAGTATCGGACACACTTAGAGATATTAAATGTATCATTACCAGGAGGAATTACCCACAATGAGAGCAAAAATAAACTAAGCAGCACAAAACGTGATCAATTATGAAAATGATTAAAATAAGTTGCCGTATTTATATTGTTTTTTTGTTTTTTTCGTGATTTAATTCTGTTTCCGAACACGTATCCATTATTATAGATAAGACGTTAACGACTTTTGCTTTTCCTTGGAGAAGAATAATATTGCCTCGAGAAATGTAATGTAATGAGATTAAAGATCACAATAAGAGACCAAGAAAAAGAGACGGAAGTGAACAAAAACACTCACCAAATTGAAAAAAAATAGAGTAGAGAGGCTGCGCAAATAATATTTTTCAGTATAACGACCACATATTTAGGAAAAACAACAAGCACATAAATGTACAAAAAGGAGCAAATTAATAGTAGAGACATGCGGACGATGAACTCTCTCTCTCTCTCTCTCTCTCTTTCTTTCTCTCTCTCTCTCTCTCTCTCTCTCTCTCTCTCTCTCTCTCTCTCTCTCTCTCTCTCTCCTTCTCTCTCTTCTGTGTTTCTATCTTCTTGTCCTTTTTCTTTATTTTACTCTTTGTTTGTCTTTCTGTCTGCTCCTTCCCCCTCTCCCATCTGTCTGTTTCATCGACAAGGGAGCTTGCTCGTTAGTAAAAATATTGTCGAGCATTCCATAATATGGGTTTTCGAAAGATATTATGTTACCAAGAGGCAGGTCAGTTCTCTCTTTCTCCCTCCCTTCTCCCACTCATTCACTGACCCTCTCACCCCCACTCCCCCCCCCCCTGTTCTTCTCTCTTTGCTTTTAATGGCGTTTGTGATGGAATAGTTAGGCTCTCTTCGTCGTGGTACACAAAAAAAACAGGATTTCGATTCCGTCACCAAAGAAATTTAATTGATTTCAACGGGTATCTCAGCCGGTCTGTTGGGATGCTTTAGCCAACTCTGTCAAGATTGGCCACGAGAAGAAACCAGCCTCCTTAATGATCTGACATATGGAGGCATAAAGCATTTGCAATTAAACATTTTTTTCTCTCTCCGTCTCTCTTTCCATATCCCTCTATCTTCATCTTTCTCTCTGATCCCCTTCTCCTTCTTCCCATCCTCTCCCCCCTCTCGCCCTCTTCCCTCCTCTCTTTATCTCTCTTCTCTTTCTGTCGGTCTCTCTCTCTTTTAGCTGTCCACTAATCGCAAACGTATTTGGAGAAAAAAAGCGGAGGACTGGCCTGGTAACAGCGAATGTATAATCTTTTTAAAACAGAAGAAAAAGGTCCTGAGGAGCAGCAATTCGTCTTGATGGTATTGATCATGGTATCAATACTCAATGTTTTTTTATGGGATCTAAGTCAGAAAAGGAAGAAGCAGGCTGAGACGCAGAATCCTTTTGAAGTCTGCTGCCTCGCGGGATTAAACTTTACCTGCAGATTTTAAATAAAATCGAAGCAGCTAAAAACGGATTTCATTTTCGGAACCAGCCTGTCAAAATAAACAAAGTGGTCGCGGGGGACTTGGTTTGTTGCGATATTTAAAGATAGACAAACCTTTTTTTGAAGTGTGAATTTTGCATCTGAAGTCACATTGTGTAAAGGTCACTTAATTCTTGGACATCTGACGTCAAGGCTTTCATACACTGTAATATAGGAACTATATACAAAGACATAGATTAGTTCTTCTCTTTACTATTCAAGAATCTTGAAACCATTATGCCTATCACAGGTTTAAAATTCAAATCTGCATTCTACCGAAAGTGAGTATGTCTATGAAATGAGATTTTTCTCAATTATTTTGGCGGGTGTTATAAGTTCGGGATATTATGTTTTTATTCACAATCAGAGATACTATCTCGAATAAGTAGTTGGCTTTCGATAATATAATTTTGTGCCAATTGAGGAACTACAGTATCCTAAAGGCAGGAAAGGGTGGGGGCATATCATTTTTGCGTAGAAATCTAATGTTTAGAATTTTCAGAAAAAAAATGAACTCCCCCCCCCCCTCAACTTGAGAGTGATTTGACCCCCTCTTGTTATTAAAAATAGAGACAAAATATAACGCATCTGGTCTAGCTGTATTCGATAGTGTAAGCGATTTGTCAATCTGTAACAAAGAACTAGAGTAAAATACTAGTAGCTGTTCCAAGATAAAATGTAAAATGATGCCAGCAGTCGCTGTTCCCCTGCGCAGTTAAAAAAAGGCCGCAGGTTTTGGCCGGCTAATATGGCATTTATTAGGAGCAGAGAGATGTACCAAAGAAATGCTTGCCAAGTCGAAAGTTATGAAGATACACAACTTTTGAAAACTTTAACCTAATTTGTTTCTTTGGGAATGGCAGAACGGTCAATGGCAGTTACATTGAAATCAAAAAAGGATGTCTGAATACAAATCTCGGCAAGCGAAAGTAAACAGCTACACTAGAAAGTAAGAACCGACCAATTCTTATTTTTGCAATAACACGCTTTTCGTTGATCCATTTTACCTCTCTGTTACATATTCTTTCATCTCTCTCTCTCTCTCTCTCACTCTCTCTCTCTCTCTCTCTCTCTCTCTCTCTCTCTCCCTCTCACATACCTACAGACATGCCCACACATACACACGTACCCAAACTCACACTCAAACACACATTGCTGCTTTTTCTTTCCTCAACCTTACTATCGTCATTTTACCTCTACTTCTTTTGTATGTTTGTCACTTTCTTGTGAACGGTTATTTCGGGGGTGCCTTGATAATCGAAGCAGACTTTGTGCTGTTGATGTTAGAGAGGTGTGCAGAGTAAGCCTGATTCCCCGTTTAGACTTCTCTGTTGACATCCACCCCTTGGCGTTCATATGACCTTACTAAAACAAAACGAACACACAAATATTCTCTGTCTGTCAGTCTGTCTCTCTCTGTCACACACACACACACACACACACACACACACACACACACACACACACACACACACATACACGCACACACACACTCTCACACACACACACACACACATACATCCACACAATACACACACACACATGAAAAAAAACAACTTAAACCAAAATACTTCATAAAATACTGTTCTTCCGTACTGCTACTGTAAAAGAATTCTTTAAAAAAATAGCGGCAACTATTCTTACCCAGAACCTGGTACTTCTGCCTGACATACCCCTTCTGTAACTGTACAAGGCTTTCTCTCTTTGGGATTACGACCTAAATGATGCAGCCAATTATAGACTAAAGATTCCGAGGCCCTAATTAGGTGTCGCTGGGTACTAACAAAGACAAGGTAATTAAATGACTATTCATTAACACGGTCCATGATATGACCAATCAATACTCTCGTTAAAACTTAAAGGCAGGGAAGCGGGCGGTATGCGGGTGCTGTGGTGTGGTTTACTCCTTCTGTCTTATTAAGTATCTATGTTCCTTATCTCTCCTCCTTCTATTTTGTGTTTATTACTCGCTTGAAAAACTTCTAATCTTTGGCACCTATGATATGACCTAATTGTGTTTCAAGAGCCGTAAAACGTTAACTAAAACAAAAGGCAATGAAAAAGTAGAACCCAGAGGCGGAGTAATATTACGTTAAATCTGGAAATCAACAACAAATTATGCTCCTTCTAATGAAGGGTTGTGTGTATGGTCTTCTTACCACTGAACTTTGTATAAAAATAAGATATGAGAAATAAAAAAGTACACATGGTCTTCACTTGGCTTGTTATTTACGTTGTCTAGTAGAGGTCATTTCGGAGGCAGAGATTTTTACTTTTTAACTCACCACTCTACCTTTGTTAAGGTTTATTGTTTGGCACTCCCCCCGCACACCTACTCTACAAAAAAAAAAAGAAAAAATATCTATCGGCCAAATTTTAACAACAGAAAAAAGCAACAAGCGACCATAATACAAATATATTTTTTAAAAACCCAAAGCAAAAACAAACCAAAACAAACCAAAACAAAAACAACAACAACAACAAAAAAGACAACAACAAACAATAATCAGCAATAAATCTGGAACAAACCGCATTAGTTGCACATTTCTTTCTCGCCTTCTCTCTGTCTCTCTCCATCTAGTTATCTATCTGTCTATGTCTTTCTCTCTCTCTCTCTCTCTCTCTCTCTCTCTCTCTCTCTCTCTCTCTCTCTCTCTCTCTTACACACATACACACATACCCACATAAACACATACACACATACACACAAAAACACATACACACATACACACCCGCCCAAATACGCAGTACACTCTTGCACACATATATGTACACAAACAAAAGCATAAAAACAACAAC
>NW_004797495.1:464621-466246 GCF_000002075.1 Aplysia californica | reverse complement strand
GGTAGTAGTAGTAGTAGTAGTAGTAGTAGTAGTAGTAGTAGTAGTAGTAGTAGTAGTAGTAGTAGTAGTAGTAGTAGTAGTAGTAGTAGTAGTAACAGCAGTAGCAGTAGTAGTTTGCAGTTGTTCGTTTTTCCTGCCTTAGATGACCTTGACTTCTGTCTCTGTTCTTTGTCTCTGATGCGTCTCTCTCTTCGAACCTAGCGACTCCAGATATCTTTTCAAGGAGCACCAAACTGTGCGATCTTGAACAGCTTCTTCCCAAGTGTTATGGGGAATGTCACATCGCTTCAGGGATGGCTTCAATACTCTTTGTAGCATTTTTTCCTGTCCACCGAGAGAGTGTTTTCCGAGAGAGTGTTTTCCTTAATTGTGTCAGCTCAAACCCTTTGTGAGGCGGGAGTCGTTCATGCGGTGAACGTGGCCAGCCCACATGAGCTGAGAACACAGTAGAATGGTGAGGAATAGTAGTTGTTGTAGTTTTAGTAGTAATAGTAGTAGTAGTAGTAGTAGTAGTAGTAGTAGTAGTAGTAGTAGTAGTAGTAGTTACTGCTGCTGTACCTGATGCTATTACTATCCATTATTATTATCAATTTGATTATCCATCTCTTCTTCACAATCCATGCACCTTCTTTTCCTTTTGAAGGTTCACACATACGAGCACCTCTGGCAACTTTTAAACTTTTGATTTGAATAGTTTGTTTTGTTTTGGTAAATGTTGTACGGCGCACGCAACTACATAAGGTTACATGAGCGCGCGAGACACATTGAACACTTTTCAGTTTGGTAGGAATTTTGAATTTTACCCGGGTGGTGGCCGAAGCCAACTCTTATCGTTTTTAGGACCACCAGGGGATCTTTAACGTGCGTAACTTGCACACGGGACCTCCAGGATTGTTCGCCCTTATCCGAGAAGGCTAGGTAGTAGATCTCGCCTACCATACGATCAGGGATATGGCTGAAAGATAACAGTAAGAAGGAGTCAAGGAGCAGCAGTAGAAAGGCTGCAGAAAGCGTCAGGAGCCCAGAGGAGGGGCCAAAGGGGAGGGGAGGGGGTGGGGTAGACAGAAAGTGTGGACGAAAGAAAACGACAGAACAGGAAAGGATGTGAAAGGAGAAAATTTTAGAGAAGACGATTTTCCGTCGCTGTCAGGTTTCGAACCCCGAACCTACTGAATGAGAGGCGAACACTGTAACCTCTAGACCAAGAGAGCCCCCTTTGGTTTCAATGTTATACTTAGCTTGTGTCTTACAGGCGTAGGCGGTTTAATGGTTAGATCTTTGCTGTCGCACACCGAAGACATCCTGAGTTCGATTCCTGAGTGTGAGAAATGTTATGATGCATCTCGGTCTTTCTGCTGGGACCTTGTATCCCTCTTGGTCGGATAGAAGCCCGCCTCCTGAATGATTTACATTGTGAAACACCTACATTAATGTTAAAACCCCCCCCAACAAAACGACGACAACAACAGCAACAAAATCGCGACTTTTGAGATTCCTGTATTCCCTCCATGACGCTACTTTTTCAATTCCATCCGTTTTCACATTATCAAAAATACCCCGCTCTTTATCATCTCTCTCTCTCTCTCTCTCTCTCTCTCTCTCTCTCTCTCTCTCTCTCTCTCTAC
>NW_004797495.1:462136-464521 GCF_000002075.1 Aplysia californica | reverse complement strand
CAGCCGATTAAGCGCTCAAACACTAACAAACTGACAAGATCTTTCGCTGTCTATAGCCGGGTACCAATTCCCACTTGGGTGAAGTGAGGAAAATTCGTGTAAAGTGCCTTTCCCAAGGACACAACGTCGGGCCCTTGACGGGATTCGAACCCACGACCTTACGGTTGCGAGTCCGAGAGCCTAACCACTAGGCCACCGACGCCACAAGGTCTCAAACATCTTAAAATTTTTTTTCACTTTTTTCTTTCGTGTATAGTTAATTCATTTTTGTGAAAGTTCTTCTTTATGTGGTTGAACTGGTTTTTAATTGTTCCTGTGAAACTTTTTTTCTTGTGTGAATGATTATGTGATTGGTGTAAGGCGTTCAGAGCTTATACTAGTATGAGATAGAGCGCTATATAAATGTAATCTATTATCATTATTATTATCATCTTGTGACAGAGATTTAGAATGTAGTTTTTGCCATCCCAAATACAAAATACGATTGTTCTCCCTGGGAGAGTCTCTCCCCATCCCGACTGTCCACCTTGTCTACTAACCAGCCCAATTATAGCACTAGCGGGAAGAAGATTGGAAAGATTGGACTGTGTTTGTGGAATGTCATGAGAGAAAACTTCCGGGTACACTAAATTCCAATAAGAGGTCACGTTTCCGAATAATAAAACCATTTCATTTTTATTTGTTTTTACTTTTTTTCAAGACGAAAAGGTTAAATTCGGTAGGTGTAGAAAGAATTGCCCTACTTATTCTTTTATGGGTTAGCCAAATCTCTAAAAGCGTCGAAAATCGAAGTGCGTGTGTGTATGAGGCCAGGGCGGAATGAGGCGCAGGTCCAGAAATTTTTGCTGCGCCAAATATTTTTCATCACCTCAGAGTACAGTACAGTGGTGGGTTTATTTAAAAAAACCCACACCTAAACAAAACAAAAAAGAGATCATTCTGTTCGCCATTCCCCATTGTGAGTTGGAATTTGGCTGAAAATGCAAACTGGACTCGTTGACATAATTCAGAAGATTTTGGAAGCGGCCTTCGTCGACCACCTGGGTGTAATGGAATACAGCGCCCCCACAGTAACACTGAGATCACCATCATCATCATCATCATCATCATCATCATCATCATCATCGTCATCATCATCATCATCATCATCATCATCATCATCATCATCATCATCATCGCCTTTCTCACCATGTACCAGGCCCCACCAACCCGCCCATCTTCCCAAAACCCTGTCTTCACTCGTTTCAACACCAGAAAGCAAACCGGAATAAAGGCACGTGCACGTCTTCTTGCTTCTGTTATCAATCACACTTTAGTATTCATTCTTTTTTATATCTAATTATCAATTTTATTCCGTTACTGAAATTCCTGCTGCTTTAAAGGCTTTTTTGTACGGTACTCTCTTTCTTTTCCAAGTCAATCTCTAAAAAGATTCCCCCCCCCCACTTTCCCCAACTCCCTTTTTAGCAGGCTGAACTTCATTCTTCTTTCTTCATCATTTAATCTCGAATTGCCCCTGGGTCTGCTCATCCAACATGTGACTCTTGTCCTCTCTCTTCTTTTTCCTCTTTCACTCCTTTTTTTACTAAGATTATTTTGTGCTTGGACGAGATGGCTTCCTTTTCACGCCTTGCATTATGTTTTTGTGCGTGCCTTCCTTAAAAAAAAATATGCATGACACCGTTTCAAGATTAGATTCCTCAGTTCGTTTTGGCTTCCCTTTGTGTTTGTGAGATATTTGCCCCTTTGTTTATTTGGAGGGTGTGGTCGCATGAAGCTTTGCTACTTGATTGTGACGTCTTCAGATCTTTACTCGTGTAATGCTTGGCTGATATTCATTCCACTGCAACTTCATCTAAATGTGTTCACGGCATGGTGTGAACGGGTCGCTTATGTCGCTTCTCTCAATTCGTCTGTTTACTTCAGTTCTTCGAAATGTAAATGAGAAGACTTGTGTGTTTGAGAACGTTCTGTTTATTTTGCCCTAAATGTACTTGTGCAGGCAAAGACATGCTCCCTGAAGTTGCCTTTTCCTCTGAGTTAAGTGACGGCTCAATATTTGATGAGCAGGGAGCAGCCTTAAGCATGTTTAATCCTTTGTGACCAAGGGAACCAAGACTACATTGTCCGTCAACGACACCCCAGTACTCCCCCCCCCCACACACACACCCACACACACACACACACACACACACACACACACACACACACACACACACACACACACACACACCCACACAGACGCACGCACACACACACGCATATAATATGTATGGTTGGCAAGCTGTGGAAATGTACAAAGCCCATAATTTTGAATGTTCTTTAAACTGCAGTCTCTTAATCGCCGGTATCGGTTGCATATTCTAAAGAAATATTTTGTCGAAA
>NW_004797495.1:458617-461702 GCF_000002075.1 Aplysia californica | reverse complement strand
ACACACACACACACACACACATACACAAACTCAAAGTGGTTCTTTTTTTTTACGAAGAGAAATATTAATTGCACATTTTAAAATACTTCCCAATTCCACGACAACAAATGTTCTAAAATGTTTCTCTCCAAATCTCTGTATTCCAGAGGTTTTGTTCTCTCTCATTTGCTCTCCTCTTTGTTCGAACCATGCCGGGATCTTTTCAAGTTCGTGATAGATTTAAAAAAGGTGTAAACCATGATAGATTGCAATTTCATTTCTCAGTTTTCGGACGTTTTATAGTTATTAAGACGAACATTCGTAAAATATTAGGTGCCACTCAGACTTACTGTTATTTGTTTCTCGCCGAACTTCTGTATTCTTGAAGCTTTGTATTTCTCCTGTTTAGCCACCATCGACTTAACGCTCGCCTTTATTGAAACAATAATGGAATATTTTCATGTTTTTGATTGATGATAATGTTTTTTTTTTTATAAACAAAAGAAAAGTATAAACCATGATGAATAAAGTATAAAAAGTGTTTGGTTTTAGAATAGCATTTTCCTGATCAGGTAGATTTTTCTTAAAAAGAAGAATTAAGATTGTTGGGTTTGCATGACTGTCTGCACGAAAGCAAACAGAACAGCAACCCACAAAAAGAAAAAACAAAATCAAAGTAAGACTCCATCCATCACCACAGACACATCAAAGAATAATATTGTGTATGATTAAGCCGAGCCGTATAGTGAAACGAGAATATGGAATGATTTACACAAACAAATTGATTGTTTTTCCAAAGAGTTTAATGAATTGAACAACAGAAGCAGACAACTAGATCTTTTAATGATTCCATCTTAAACCCCTTTTTTTATTAATAGTTACGTACGAAGATATATTATGCTGTCACAAAAAGCTCAATGAAACGATATGTTTACAAGCTAAATAAAGTTTATATGTCTCGTCCTATTGCCTTGCTGAACAGTTTGCTCTTTTCTAACAGCTCCCACTGATGAGCTTGGATACGACAGGACATTAAGAAATCGCCCTTGGGTTCTTCTACACGATTCGTACTTCTTCCCTTTTGCTGCGAGTGTTCTTATCTTTGCACACACGTCTTGCCTGTGAAACAACTTTCTACAACAGAGAACAGACGGGCTCCTTGGTGCAATATTCCTCTTCGAAAATGTATTACCATTTCTCTGTTCCCAAATTCAGGTCCGTTACAAGGTCTACTTTATTAGTGTACATCGTTGTGCTTTTAAAAGACAGTAAGTCGAAACAAGACTGCTTAAAAATGATACATTCAACAAACCGAACGACCTCCTCCCATAAAAAAATACCTTTATAAACAAGAGAAACCTGAAAACATATTTCTTTCGCTTTCTTTCTGTCGCAAATATATGAGAACAATTTTTTATAAAGAGTTTCAAGTTCTCCGACAATTCCACCCCACATTAGCTAGCCCAGAACCAATGTGGAACTTAGATCAGCAAGTTCAAATATTTTTCAGAAAGTTTACTGGAGTTGGACAATGTGCCTAGAGTGTTGTGAAAGCTTATTCTCATTTTTAAAAATCCTACAAGATTTCTTAACTTGATTTTTGTAAAAAAAAAAAAGGTATCTTTGGAGCTATATTTTTTGTTCGTAATTTTTCCACAATTCTCAAACCCAAAATAATTTTTGTTGCTCCATTTTGTTCACATGGCACACCACCCAAAAACGTGGCCTACCCCGCCACCTCACTCTCACACCCAACCTCCCCATAAAACAAAAACTAAAACATGGAATCCAGTCTGCGTCTGGGCTGCCCAAAGATGAGACAGTGAGCTGTGTTCTTGTTTCCGGTGCGCTTAGAGAGCGCCGTGCGGAGCCCACATTTTCTGCACCATGTCGTACTGACGGCAGTTGTGGCCCAGCCAGACGAGCTTCTCCATAGCACACATGCCCGCCATGATGGGACCACACACTTTGTTGCTGCAGTCCAGGAGCAGACCCGTGTCCTCCTGCAGAAAGGGATGAAAAAAAAGTACATCTAATTACGAATTTTGGTTTTAGTTTTAGTAGAGCTTTTACGGCGCTCGCAACTGCGTAAGGTCATATGAGCGCTAGAAGATTAGAGGTGTTACAAGAAAGTAATTAACATAAAAAAGGAAGAAGGGGAGATAAAGACGATAGATGTTTGATGGGAAAGAAGAAGCAAACCACAGCAGAGCATCCGCCAACAACCTACCATTACGAGTTTGATCTGAGTTGTAAAAGAGGAGGCGTTGAGACAACACGTATGCAAATAAAAGAAAGTGCCTTATCGCCTACCGGATTAGATATGTTTAACCCTTCCAATGCCACCTCTGCCCTGTAACCCTACAAAAATATATATATACTGTGTTTGACCTAGAAGTGAAGGAGTTAAACTACTTTTAAAAAATTGAGCTGAGTAGCTAGAAATCTTGCAACATGACTATTTTTTGTGTACATTGCGGTGGATCGCGGTTTGTTCCCCAGTTTCTCACACCACTTCACATATGTGCACTGTGCAGAAACATGTCTATTCTAGTGCTTCCCAAGACAGAAAAATAATTATGTTACAGGATAACACGGCCAATTTTTGTACAAAAGCACGCAAATGTTCATCTCTTTAATGCAAATATAATATAGAATTCTATCCCCTAAAACGTCATACGGAAATTGAATATAGCTGCAAAAAGCATTCACGTTTAGTAAATGAGGAAGAATTTACAGCTTGCATAATCAGATTATTAGGTTGTTATAAACCCACGCGAGTAATAAATGTAATATTAATATTGTGAAAACACACAGCGTCTCTGGGCTAAGAAAAAGAAAAAGAACATGTTCTTTCAACTGCTTTAATGGCTTAATCAAATGTCACATAAAGACAAAAACGCAGGTAACAAATTAGATCTTGAGTGCAATGATAAAGGTTAGCAAAAAGTACAACGAGGACGTGCGCACCAGGGGTGAATCAATTTGACATAAAATCTACGTTGTAAAATCATTGTAAAACGGCACTTTATTTCACAGTCTATAATTACGTATGTTGGAAAAATCTACACAAAATGACGGTATTTGAAAAAAAATTATTTTGGGG
>NW_004797495.1:454387-458056 GCF_000002075.1 Aplysia californica | reverse complement strand
CTCTCTCTCTCTCTCTCCCTCTCTCTCTCCCTCTCTCTCTCCCTATCTCTCTCTCTTCCTCTCTCACTTTGTCTTTCTCTCCACTGGTGTCTGTAGTGCAATGGCTAGGCTTTTCACCATGTACCTAAAAGAAGTGAGTCCTGAAAGATTTTTAAAAATATCTGTTTATCATGTATCTTGTTCTTCTGATCGGATGCACTACTACCCCATCAAGCCCGGATGGCCCCGACAGGCTGGACCATGCACCTAAATAACCTGTTTGTTTCAAAGAGGCACCAAAATATTCAATTTTTATTTTGAATCTGTTTATCTCTTGTGTCCCCCCCCCCTCCCCACGGGAAACTACCCCACACGCATACAAAGAAACACATGTGGCTCACATAAAGCTAACAAACAGTCACATTAACAAACCACTAACGCCTACACTCATAACCACACTTATTCGCGAACATACAAGTTTTAATGCTCACACAAGAGAACAGTGATGGTTCAAAAGTACAATCTCGCACTTGACTTTTTAATGAAATAAGATTAAGAAAGATAGTGAATTCATTGTGAAAGAAACAAAAAGCAAATTCAATACACTTCAAGGATAGAGTAAATCCATGAAACTAATTCACCAAGTTCCAGAATAACAAAACAAAAACAAACACAGAAACTAGTGAGTGAGCTGCAGGACCAAGAGCTTGCAAACAAAATAATTCTAGTTTTTCATCAGGTCGCCAGCAAATCACGCGTAATTATTTTCTTTTCACCAAACACAGCGAATCTAGATTATATTCGTAAAGTCATAATCTTATTTCCCTTTGTCCAATGTCGAATACTCGGACAAACCAATGTCACTCCAAGCTAGACAAATAAAAAGAAGGAGGGTCTCTATTTACCATAGTTGCCCCAGACTTTTGCGTAAATCTCTTTGTATGTTTGCAGTCTTTCAGAATCGTATTTGAAAATTTCACTCCGTATTGACATAATTAAAGCTTTCCTTGTTTGGACAGACAACGTGTTGTTTGGTGCACTACGAGTCAATGAGCTGACGTACGTGAAAGTTTGCGAAGCTGATCTATCTATCTATCTATCTATCTATCTATCTATCTATCTATCTATCTATCTATCTATCTATCTATCTATCTATCTATCTGTGAGTGTGTGTATATGTGTGTTTGTTTGTGTGTGTATGTGTGTGTATGTGTGTGTGTGTGTGTGTGTGTGTGTGTGTGTGTGTGTGTGCGCGTGTGTGTGTGTCTGCGCGCGCGTGTGTGATATTCCTTATACAGCTCGTATTTTTATAATACTTGATGCAAAATGCTTAGTTTATATGATAACGATAAATTAATCATGTATCTCCTTTGCACATTCCGTATAGAAGAGTGTAGGAGTTGATTCCAAATCCCCAGTTGATTTCCAATTAAGGTAAGTTGAATTTGATATCCGAAATTAATTAGAAATAACCACTTTTATAACGTTTTCTTTTGTGAATAATGTAGTTTTCATTCTGCATTTCAATTTTGATTTTTAAAAAAAATACTGTAGTTAGTGTAGGTGGAAAATTTACACCCGACAAGAAAGAGAGAAAGTCAGAATATAAGGCATCAGGACGAGGCATTTAGTTTTTATAAAAGGAGATTGAGCCAGGCTAAGACGATTAAAAAAGAGTACGAAGACAGTAATAAGATATATGTACGGCAACAAGGATTCGAACCTCAAATTAAAGCGTTGTGATCAAATTTGCGACCTTTTCCAAAAATATAGTTTACGTTAGTTAAAAGAGAGGAAGGGGAAAGGGGGGGGGGTAGGGGGCATTGAACATCGCAGATTGTAGTTCTTAATGTAATTTTTTCAGTGGCGCCAGCAAAGCCTCCAAAATTATTGGGTTGGTGAACATTGCGGGCCCAATTAGCTTCAACCGCTGGTTAGGAGCACGTTTTTGATCAATACAGTCGCACCTGTTCTAACGGCCACCGGTATAAGACAAACACGCATGCATACGGCCACTTCCCATTTCCTTCCCTTCGTATTTATTTTGTTTTGTATAACGACACTGTGTAAGACAGCCAGCTGTCTAATACGCCATTTCTCTTCTCGACAATGTGTGACCGTCTTAGACACTTTCAACTGTACTTAATTCCAAAGGCATCCATCTCTGAACACCACACGAGTGCACTTTCAGATAGAGTATTTTTGCCAGGTTTTGCAATTAGGCATGTTTCCATTTCGTATTCGTTTGACCCCTTGTGACCTTCCTTCGGTGTAACTGGCAGCTACACAAACGTTCACACTTTTGGACAAGCCTGGCTCTTGACAGGACCAATAAAGTACCAGAATTAGTTATTTTCAAATACTATGACCGTACCACGAAAGGTTAATCGAAGCCAGGTGTCATGCTCGATCACGGCTTTTCTGGAAAGCACATCATGAACACGAAATATTTTCTGAACGCTGCCCAAAGCGAGATGTACAGCTCCTTATCCAATACTTTAAATCTTTATAAAGCCTGTTCGGATTGTCCTGTGGGCCTTTTTGATCTATTGAGTGGTCAAAGTTCTTTCCGAGATAGGAATATTTGCTTTCTCACACGAACCCTGGGTTTACTTGATTCATTTATCTGGTCACAATATCTCGTTCAAGGTAGCAATCTATTAACAAAAGCACGTTGTTCGAAAAGGGAAATCTTTGGCGATTATCTGATAAAGGATTGAAAGAGGAAGGTAATCTTGAAGCAGCCCAGTAAATATTCAACATTATAGCATCTTGTGTTATTATGGGTGTATAGAATTTCACAAGAATAAAAGGAACCCACCACCCCACCAAAACATGTTATTTCAAAGTAAATTTTTGGGTAAGGCCCGCAATGTCCACTTACCGCAAAACATTACATTCCAGCCTACTCTTACAGCCACCTGTCAAAGACGATTGACTATACAATGGACCACTCCCTTCCTCCCTCCCTTTTACAGTTTTCCTATATAATGTTACGATGGCATTGTCTAAGAAGTCCACTTGTATAAGACAATAGTTTTTCTTCTCCACAATGGATAGCCTTCTAGGACAAGTTCAACAGTAGTACCCACATGGTCCTGTATCAGCAGTTTAGATGTTTCTGGTTTTTGTGTTAACACTGGAAATGTTGCCTGCTTGTAACTCTTGTTATGTTTTATGCCCCCCCCCCCCCCCCCCCCCCCCCCCCGCCAAAACACATCGATACACTTCAGGCAATTTCGGGTCCAGACCGCTGACTCTTTGCATGTCACAGCCTACTGACCCGAAAGGGATACTCCACCTGAGCAGACGGACGAAGATAGTAAAAAGTTCTTAGAAAGAACTCCCACAAGTGGGGACTGACTTCATGCTTTCTGCATATAACAACAAAGAGCTGAAAGGTATTTAAAAACGGTGGTTGAAAAGGTCAGTGAAAGTCTGAGGTCTTCACTCGGAACTTACTAGAGCTACTACGAAATATCAGTCATTCTGCCCTTCCCTTTCCCCCCTTCTTCTCAACTCCTGACACTTTCTCCCGCTACTCATGGCTCCTTTTCATTGCTGTCTTTTAGCCACACCCCTGGTCTAAGGGTTAGTAGTACATAACACGTAGCCTTCTCGGATTAAGTCTAAAAAATCTCGGAGGTCCTGTGTGCACGTTGCACACGTTGAAGATCCCTTGGTGAGCAT
>NW_004797495.1:446887-449387 GCF_000002075.1 Aplysia californica | reverse complement strand
ACGAGCATGGGAAAACAAAAATTAACCATTAATACAAAGATCAAGATTTACGAAGCATGTGCCCTCTGCACACTCCTTTAGGGATCTGAAACATGGACCTTGTACTGCAGAGAAGAAAAGCGCCTCGACATTTTCCATCTCAGATGCCGCCGCAAGATCTTAGGCGTTTCGTGGCGTGACAAGGTTACAAATGTTGAAGTGTTGGCACGCGCAAACCTCCAGAGCATGACAACTATCCTGGGTTTAAAAAGATTGCAGTGGCTGGGCCATGTCAAGAGAATGGGCTACAATCGTATTCTGTAGCAACTTCTCTATGGAGAACTTACCCAGGGAAAGAGACCAAGAGGAAGACCAAAATTGAGGTCCAAAGACACCTGCAAAAACAGCTTATCTAAGCTTGGAGTAGATGTAAGCATCTGGGAAGAAATAGCTGAGGACAGGAAAACATGGAGGAAAATGATAAAGGAAAGAACTATAATGCTAGAGAGCAGCCTTAGAAACAACCAGGCTGAGAAGCGCAAACGACGAAAGGAAAACAGAGGAAATACAGAGCTTCGATCTACGACACTGACATACAAGCACTGCGACAGAATCTACGCTTCAAACATAGGAAGAATTAGCCATGAAAGAAGCTGCACGAAGAAAACCTTGAGACCATCTTAAGCTAAATTGACCGTCTGCACAGACGAAAGGAGCCATATAAATTAGTAAAATCGTTAAGGTCACTTCTTCAGACTTGACGAAGAGGGAAGAGGAAAAGTTCGACGTCGAGTAAAACTGCTGAGAAAAACCTGCATGTTTTAGTTGTTATTACTTTGAACAAGTGACGTATTCCAGTCGTCTACAAATAAAAGAATTTTTGTACTGTTTGTTTTTACATCTCGTCCTCACCGAACAAGGATGGATTATTAGTAGTAATTGTACATGTCTGACGTTCGAACAAACATAATTTGAATTATACAGGAGGTGGGCTGCCTCGGCTGAGAGGGATACTATGTCCACGTAGACAGGAGGAGATACTCGATAAAAGTCTTCCCACACCGGAATCGAATTCATGTCTTCTGTGTGCGACCGTGAAGCGCCTAATCGCGACACCATAGACAGCGATACAGCGTACTCTTTAAAATAAGTTAGTACAGTTTGTACATCCACAATTGTGATCCTTGTTTTGTACTTGAAACGACTAGAGCAATATATAATCTGAGAAAATGCCAGTGCAACATGTTTAAAATATAAGCGAAAATTAAAATAACATTTGTCAAAGAACACAGTGATAAAAAAGGGCAATATCTGGTGAAAATGGTATTAGTTTAACGCCCCTATCAACACTAAAAGGTTATTTAAGAGGCGGGACCTCCTGATTTAACGTCCGTCTCCGATAGCACCGAGCCAAATGGGAAATTCGTGTAAAGTGCCTTTCCCAAGGACACAACGTCGGACCGAGCTGAGGCTCGAACCCCCGAACCCGCAATCTCACGATTACGAGTCCGGTAGCCTAACCACTAGGCTATCGACGCCACGGGCAATATCTGAATGTAAGGAATACCTAAGATCACGGACATAGACGAATACAATTACTTAGCATTACGGTATATCACCCACCCATATGATGGTTTATTATTACCCACCCCTTAATTGCTTTATTCGACGTTTTATTCCCTGTATCATATCCATGTCTCCCTGCACAACAACAGAACCTCCTTACCTCACGCCATCCGCCCTCTTCAACCTCAACTCCCGCCCCCTACGTTTATCAACTCTTTGGGTTTTTTAAAACCATTTCCCACCTCTTTTAATTTCATTCAAGAGCGATACACCCCCACCAGCGCTCACACAAGGTGATCATTGATTCATTGCACTACACCAAAACCCCTCTCCTCCCTCTCCATTTGCCACTCCCTCAGTCAACCCCCTCTCCCTGAACCTCCAAGCCTCTCGACCAAGGAGGTTATTTTTGTTAGGTCCCTGCTCCCCACTCATATTACAACTTCTGTCCTCTGTCATACCATACCGGAATAACAATACCCCTTCCCTTCATCTCTGACAACCACCTCCTTTTTTTACCTTGCCGTCACATTCCAACTTAATGTACATGACCCCCCCCCCCACCCTTGGGTCACCTCTGAATAACTTTGTCGAATAATTACCCTCCAGCGACATGCAGCTTCATGTCCGACAAGCTGGAAGACCAATTTTCTATTTAGCACGTTATATATATAAAGCCTTCTGCGCTCCCATTTCCCCTATCCCTTCATTTTGTTTCTTTTTCTTTTTTAAAAATCTGACAACACCTTCAACTCCACAACCACACTCACACCCCCACACCCCAGTCCCCAAACAACCCTACTCCCGCATCTCCACATCCCCACAAACCCCCCCACACTCCCAAAACCCAAATATGGTGCCGTTTGCACGTTAGCATTTCCTTGCTTCCTGGTTTAGTGAGGTAGCTTTTCCTTCGTTATTTCCAGGTCTGCTTTCCACCCCTCTTTCGCTCCGA
>NW_004797495.1:426242-443776 GCF_000002075.1 Aplysia californica | reverse complement strand
AAAAAAAGTTTGCTCCGAGGAGTGGTCAGGCGTGTCTCAAACCAGCTCCTCATAGAGACAATTAGCAGGAAGACCCTGATGTGGACGCTGGAAAGGAGAGATGCGCAGTTATGGACATGTGCCGCCTGCTATGATTCTAGCTCTGGATCCAAGTAAATCCAAGTAAATCCAAGTATACCGAGTTGCAAAAGTTCTGTTAGAGCCGTTATAGTATGATGATTTTCGCTACTGCGTAAGAATTGCAGCCAAAATGAAAAAGTATGACTTGTGTGACTATGAGACTCCACGTGCATGAGCATACGAAAGAAATCATAAACCGGAAGTAGTACGTGAGCAAAGTGTTGGTTTTGAGTTTTCACGGTGAAGGTTGAAATAAGCGCATCCTACATACAAAATTTGCGTTAAATCACGCAGACAATATGTAAACACACTTTACACATTATAAAATCCCGTGATTTTTGACAATTGGGTTATTTGTTTTCCTGTTTTCATAATAGCAAAACCGACGAATGTAGAAAATGATCGCCCTGTGTGTATGATAAATTCTTCAAATGAGCTTTCTTCTGTTGCAAGACACACAAATGTGTGCAGCGGGACCAACTGACGCTCGAACAAGCTTTTTAACGTCACTAGAACTGTCTAAGTCAAGCCTAGACATGGCCAACCAAGTGCGACAACTCAAAATCAGATGTAGATTATTGTCGAAATCCATGTTCGAAACCTGTTCCAACCAAGTGTATAGACTTCCAGGTATGTCGGACTGTCTTGAAACCCTGTTTCATCGAACAAATTGCTTAATTTTTGCACAACAACATCGTTGATAGAACTGAGGACATTAGTAAAGTGTTCCATTCAGCAATGGTTCAGATTATTAATTCGTTGTATTGAAGGAAGAGAAAAAATGTTTCAAAGAAAAGGATAGAGATTTCCCAAAGCCGATGTCCCCAAGGTGGACCGATCTGGTGCCTGAAAAGAGATGGTGTGGGGTGAATTCTCTGCTCTTTACCGTATACATTTGGTAACTTTTCAAAGCAACAACAAAGGATGACGGTATCGGGACGAAATTCATCGTCACGTTGACTGCCCAGTATGTCACGATTGATGGAATATGCTAACAAGACAACGCCCGACCCCATGCGGCCATGATTAGCCAAAACTCCTTCTAAACTCATCAAATCATTGTTCTGGACTATCCTGCAATATCAACAAGCCTTAACCCAACAGAACACCCTGTAAGATGACCTTGGCTGGAGGATTAGAAACAGGGTGCACTCTGTACAAACTTGTCTGGAACTGAAGGGTGCACTTCACAAGGAATGGCAGGGGATTCCCCAAGCAACCATGAGGTCATTAATTCAGTCAATAAATTGACAGTTTGTATCAGTAAATCTAACTGGAAGAAGCGACACACAATACTGAGCAAACTTTGATTTGGATTTTGAGAGGGTTAGTGTGTATAAAATTATCGCCCTTGACAAAGAAATAACATTGGTTAATTCTTTTAATGTCATGTTGGAAAAAAATGAATAAAGATCATGTGTACAAAATTTCTCATACCTGTGTTGAATAGTAAATGAGTTATTGTACTTTTAAAGTGGGTGTGACAGAATTTTTGCAACTCGGTATATTTTTGATGTATCGAATGCTGGCTGAATCCTGCTGAATCCGATTGACAAATAATACATAAATAATAAATATCAATTATGCTAATAAAATAGCATTTTGTATGGCGCATACCCTCGTCAACATCAAGCTCGATGCGCTTTAAAATATATAATGATGTTACCCCAGCACACCGTAGACCAATCTAAAAGATTCTCGGCATCCCGGAAGAATACAGTATAAGAAGCGATTAAGCTTCACTAGCAAGTGACAAAATCTTTCGCAGTCTATACACAGGGACCCGTTCCACCTTGGTGAAGTGAGGACAATTCGTGTTAATTGCTTTTCCCAAGGACACACTGTTAGGTCTTTGACGGGGTTTGAACCCACGACCTTTCGTTTCCAAGCCCAACAATTTAACCACTTGAACGCCGACACGACCGACCAAAACAATGCCTAGGGATAACAGGCCGCACTTATTTTCTAACACAAGCTGATCGCGCAAACCCGGTCATTTAGACAGATCGACATGTATACCCTCACACACATAATTAGCATGCTTTCCTTGACATATCTCTCTATAATTTATACCTGGGGCCTGTTAACGATCTCTTTTGGTCACTTCAAATAAGTATTTTCTGAATTGATGAGATCTTAATAATACCCCAGGGGCGTATAAACCTGAATAGCCTGGATGGTAGGTCTTACCTTATTAATGTTTTTTTCTTGTAATGAGTGCTAAAAGACGGTTTTAACCTACCCAGTCTCAGCTTTAAAAAAAACGAGCAAAGTACATTGCCTTGGAGCTTTTATTGTAAGTGCTGGCAATGGTACAGTTGTGTTTTTTTCCTATTGTGTACTGGGTTGCTGAATGGAGATATGGTTTTTTCCCCAGATTTTCCGGACTAGAGCGGTTGGCCCGGGGAAGATGGATTTTTGTCAAAGTAACATACACACGACCGTGAATATACATGTTTAATAGATGAGTGGGGATACACTGTACTGGTTAACGAAAACATCTTCGTGTTGGATTGGAACAATCAATATTTTTGCACCAATTGATCCCAGTTTCTCTTATGTCACCGTTTCTATCATTTTCTTTTTGCTGCCTTCCCCCCTCTCTTTCCACCCCACCCCGGAAGAATGATGATCTTGACCGACCCAGTGTGGGAACTCCGGAACCTACCGCTGGCAGTTTGTTCTGGAACAACGAAGGGGACGTCTGTGTCGAGCCTGGAATGGTGGGTGTCTTTTCCTCAGGATTAAACCGCGGTGGAAAGAATAACCATTCAAAGGCCCCCTTTACTTGCCAATTTCCGTTAAAAAATCTTGTCCGTTGAGTCGCCCAATAGCCGACCCCGAAAAGAATTAAGCCAAGTGCCGCTTTCCATCCGGTCTTTAGCCGGCGGACGTGGCGTCACCCCATTAGCCTGATATGGAGAGATTTACGATTTTGCATCGATCTGAGGCCGGATCACTCACATGGCAAAGAAGAATGGGATAGCTGAAGCGAAAGTGAATTTATATGTTTTTTCTTTAAGTACCCGTAATGTCCTCTCGTTTGGGTACCGTTAGGTTGGCTTCTGTTTGTGACACAGTTTGATTCACACAGAGGGGATATAATTCTACATTTGAATACAAATGGGCTACTGATTTTTTAAATTAAACTTTCGTAATGAAATAGTTAGTTTTTCTTTTGACTGTTGGCCCGTGAAAGGCGCACAGAGAGAGTGAGGGTAGATGGAACCAGGGGCGAAGGATGACTTGTTTGACAGGGTAATCAAAGTGAGACAGGACCAGATAGGGCCTGGAGATATCACAAAAGAATCTTACTCGAGGCAGCAACACAGAGTTGTGAATGAAAGCAAATCCTGAATTCATGTTTTATGTAAGTTCAACCGCTAAAATAATCGGGAAAGTATCCCATTAAATATTTATTCCAACTAACATTACATTTAACTTTAGATGTGAATACACAAACACAAAGGAAAGAAGCAGAGATTTCAGTACTACATGTTATATCAGTGAGTCTTTTAAAGTTTTATTTCACATACATTGTGCTGTTTTTGTCTAGCTTTTCGCGGCCAGGACCCGGTGTCATAATCGAGGTCACGATCTGATTATAGGACGGTGAAAAGTCATGGGAAAAAAAAAAGCTCTTGCAGCAGTCAAGATATCATTAGGAGTTAGTTTCCCGCAGATTTGTGAGATAGGCTCGACCAGTGTAATAGTTCGCTGAGATAATCAGTGCTTGTGGCTGCTTATAACAGTGGTCCGAAAGGGGTGAACAGGGTACGTGGCGATGAAACAGTTTTGAGTGTTTTGCACAATAAAAATGCCATGTTCCCTCCAACTCTTTTGGTAGACTCTTCAAGCCTCACTTTAAGCTTACTTAACACTTTCACTGCTTATGGAATAGCCCGATAGGGGTGAAGAGGCTATTTCTGTGGCAATGACACAGATTTGAATGTTAGGCATACTATTCAATGGTGATTATGAACGTCTTTTTACATTTAATTTATGAGATTTTCGTCTATGGGTGAATTTGACTGCCACAAGGTTTCAAAATTAGGAAGGGAAGCAGTGACTATTTGATTATATATACTCTTTGCCACTGTATGGAGCAAAGTGTGTGTGTGTGTGTGTGTGTGTGTGTGTGTGTGTGTGTGTGTGTGTGTGTGTGTGTGTGTGTATGTATGTGTGTGTGTGTGTGTGTGTGTGTGTGTGTGTGTGTGTGTGTGTGTGTGTGTTTGGGGGTGGGGGATGGGGGAGGGGTAAGGACGAGGGCTGGAGTCCGCCTTTCCAGAGATGACCTATACTGTAGGTTGATGAGAGCTAATCTAAAAACTAACCACATTTTTATGTTAAAGCAGGAGCACGCCTTTTTAGGAAAGAGAACGGCGCTGTTATCTGCAACGAGCTGTGCGTTTGTTCACTCTTTATATTGCTTGCAATTAATTCCTTTACTTAACTCTCTTTACCATGCTATCTATCTGTGGAATCTATCAAGGTCTATAACTTTTCTTCGCTCTAGGCGGTGCCTATGGGACAATCAATTCCGTTAGGTTCGGTCCCTTTTCTGACGTTTTCAGCGCACACTGTTAAATAGACCAAGCGCCCAAGCCCCAAACAGATCGCCAGACGCCCAGCCTTGAAAACAAACGCGTTTTTAAAATTAAAGGTCAGCAATGGGTTTGCCTCTCCCGTTGATGACAATCCGGTTAACTCTAACAAAACCGAACCGAACCGAATCCAACCAAACCGATGATGGCAATGGGCACCGCCTATAGGCTTGCACAAAACCCATAAAGCAATAACGTGAGGGTGAGATTTTAAAAAAAAATCGAGTATCAAGGTCTTTCTGTTGTACCCCTCTCAACCCTGGTTGGCCATGCCTATTAAATGACTTAAAATGGTTTCGATGGGAGGGGGGTGTTAAATCACTTACATTTTGTGGGTTTATGTTTATGATAGACGAACTGTTATTATTATTATTATTATTATTATTATTATTATTATTATTATTATTATTATTATTATTATTATTATTATTATTATTATCATTATTATTAATATTATTATTATTATTATTATAATTATTATTATTATTATAAAAATAATAATAATAATAATAATAATAATAATTATAATTATAATTATAATTATAATTATTATTATTACTATTATTATTATTGTTATTATTATTATTATTATTATTATTATTATTATTATTATTATTATTATTATTATTATTATTATTATTATTATAATAAACACAAAAAGAACAAAGCTGATTGGACAAATAATATGACTGACATGTATGACATTTTGCTGGTTTTACCTGACCTCAAATAGGACTAGAACAAGAAAGGAAAACAATTATTATATTTGTTTAGTTGATGAATATTGTAACCCAAGATTAGTCTGTTCCATTTCCAAACAACTGTTTTGGGTGGGCGTCTATCTGGAGGCTTCTATGGAAGGGCGGCTAGTGAGCTCAGGCTCACGCGTAAAGGAAGCAACGTTGTTGACATGACAAACATGTGGGTGGTCACCCGAGTGGGTTCGTGAGCTAAACAAATTAACCCTCACACAGACCGCAGCTCCGGGTCTGACAACAATGCTGTGCTAATTTGGGTGTGTGACGTATGTATTGACTGTTGTTATGTATTGACTGCTGTGCATGTAATAATGAGAAACAGATCTCATCACCGGAGTCAATACAACTGTTTTTTTCTATTCTTTTTTTTGTTACCTTCGAAAATAGCGGCACAGCTATCTCCGTATACGATTTTCATTTATGAACAGCGATGCTTTGTATATACGTTACCATATTCAACAGTTCGATTTATCCATAGAGTTATCTATTTTTAAACTAGAGTCCGTACGAAGTCATGGGACACGGAAACATTTGAGTTTGTAGGCGGCCATTTTTCAGTTGGCGAAAACTTTTGTTTACATGTGAGTGGGCGTGTCTCTGCTCTTACGTGTTTTATTTGATTCTAACGTTGTGTTTTAATCCAAAGTGATTCTCTTATTAAAAATGCAAGCATGTGAAACCTCTAGATCTAGATCTAGAGTCTAGTCCTTTTCTGGATTAACGTGGGTCCAATCGAGTGTACGATATATGCACAGCCGCTTGGAGCTGTGACTAGAAAGCACAGTTGAGTATGAATTATCACATGTACGCAGATGATAAACAGTTGTATAAATCTGTTCCACCACTAGATCTAGATCTAGGTGTTAAAACCTTTCCTGCCACCATGGGTATGTGCATTGATGATGTCAAAAACTGGATGATTGATAATAAGCTTCAGCTTAATGAAAATAATACTGAAACTCGTTTATGTAACCCAAAGAAAAGCTATATCCCCATAGACGTCGAGATCTAGATCTAGATGTAGATATATCTAGATCTCTAGATCTAGATCATGTTTGTACGATGTGTAAGCGTATGCGTGTGGTGTGTGCGTGTGAGTGTGTGTGTGTGTGTGTGTGTGTGTGTGTGTGTGTGTGTGTGTGTGTGTGTGTGTGTGTGTGTGTGTGTGTGTGTGAATATTGTTCATACATGCATTTATATTAAGCACCTAGAGCTGTGTTCGTGGGCGCTATAGAAATGGTCTGCATTATTATTATTTTTATTATTATTATTGTTATTGTAATTATTATTATTATTATTATTATTATTATTATTATTATTATTATTATTATTATTATTATTATTATTATTGCAGCCTTAGAGACTTTCTTTACAATAAAAGGATGGTGCAACACTGCTGCATTTATTAGTGTACTAACAGAGCCTCCAAAGGAACCCCTCTTTCATTTCATTTGTAAGAATAAGATTGATGAGAATTTAGACAGATTAGATCTAGATCTAGACCCAGATCTATGTTTTGAAGAAAATATTCAAAGAGATTAAGAGCATGGTCTGATCAATGCCTACCTTTCAGTTAATTGATATCAAATCCAAGCTTGATCTACTAATCTGAGGTACCAATTTCACTCACTTAACTCACAGAATTAAGATATATTATAGATCTCTCTCTATATATTATATATATATATATATATACATATATATATATATATATATATATATATATATATATAAAACACAGTAATATAACAGCATCATCAATCCTAATTACTTTTATGGGAAAATGATGGATGGGAGTAGCCAAAGATAGGCTTGTGTCTAAAATGTATGAAGGAGTGTATAGATTAGATATCTAAGTTCATTGGTGACAAAGGAAACCATAGTCAGAGTGCGTTTGGTGCTGAGCTTGCTATATATATGCACAGCATAATATCAGTTATCACTACACTGTGTAGACAACTAATTGTCCAGGCTACAAAACAACATTAAGTTCCCTTTTTTATCTTTAGTGAATCCAGAGCTTTCTCAGTTGTTTTGCTAATGCCCCAAATGAGATATACTTAAAACAGCAATAGAAGGAACTTTAGTTTAAATGCTGTAGATGTTCTACTTTAGTTCTTTAAGAAAAAAGATTTAATACCGATATAAGAAAACACTACTTGTTTGGTATAGATCTAATTTTTTTTTAAGTGAACATGGAATGAAAAATACAGTTTCCTATTCAAATATCACTAAGGAAAAGTTTTACTCGATTTTTAAAATACTGGTAGGCCTACATGTATCCATCATTTGTTTGGTTGAATTTGCTTTATGAAGAGCTTCAGTGCCTTCCTACACCTAGTGGAAGAAAAACTTGAATTTTTTTCTATGGCTCTATAGATCTACGTTTTGATTCAGTCAATAAGAAATAAACCACTCCGTAGATATAGTGCTGATGAAGAAATAAAGGGGTTTTTTTTTTCTTTTTTAAAGCCTATATCTCTATCTCTATCTATTTAATAATACATTTGTTTGTAGATCTAGTTGTAGAAAGAACGCTGTAGTATTGCTATTTAGTAACCTAGATAGTACGCCACGGCGCCCATGTAAAAAAAAAGTTAACAAGGACCAACCCTCGCCTTATCGCGTATGAGGGAGAGAGAAAACACGCCTAACCCATTGCTTTAGCTTGAACTCCTTCACACAACTCGCCCACTGAAACATGGCGGACGCCGCTGTCAAATGTGGCCATCGCGCAGCAAGGCGAGAGAGGGGCGTACTGTATCTAGTGCCTATAGTGTACATCTATGGATTTATCTGACAAAAGACGATGATACAAAATGCGCGCCTCTCATTATATCGTTTTAATATCTTCAGTACCGTCATTTTTCTTGCCATATCCTTTGTCGAAAAAGCTTTTAAAGAAAAGAAGTCAAAGAGATCATTTTTTTTCTCTCTTTGCCCATGCACAAGTTATTGCATGTGCGCTCAAAATAGGCGAGATGTTTATTTAATAACTTTTTGCGTGGAGAAAGCACGAAAAGGCTAAAGTTTGCTAATTTCTTATAAACTGCGTGTGCAAACACTCATTATGATGAAACACACAAACTTTTTCCAAAAAAAGGCAAAATCGGCAAAGGTTATTACGCTCTTATGTTTGCAAGGCTTGATAACCATATTCAAATATCGCCATGTACTATTAAAGTAAGAAACGTTTTCACAATGCTGTCTGCTGAAGCTGTAACTCATCTGTTAGTGTAAAATATTTAATGGCCCTCGAACCAGACCGCCACTTACAAGACCTTAAGAAGCACATTTCCTGCAAATCCCCCCCTCCCCCTGCCTATGGAGGTATCTTTTTTGCGTTAATATCCTGGGAGTTTCGGAATATCAATTTTTAATGTGGGTCCCTATTTTCATAATTTCCGAACTGTTTAATAGGACTTGAGTAACTGCAGCAGCGGTCAAACTAGATCTTTTTGCTGTTCATTGGGAAGGGGGAGGGAGGCTGATAGTTGAAATGATTTCTGCCCCGCTCGCATGCGCCATGTAAGAATTAGTTTCTCTTGTTAAGTCCACATTGAGTAGTCTGGAGTTCTGATCTAATCTGATCATACTTCGACCACATCAGACTTATACAAGTTTACCCACCTTCTCCCGACCATATAATGTCAGCTAAGAGTGTTATTTCCCCCCAGGGTAATGTGATAAGAACGCCAAAACACAAATGACCATAAAAGCCTTAGTGTTTTCATCACCTAGAGCTGATCAGGTCTTTCAGCTTGTCTCTCCCAAATAGTAAGAATAACATGATCATGACAACGCCGGGTCATCGCATGCAGGAGAACCTAGTTTGATTCCCGCTTTGCAAGAATTTTCATCATGCATCCTTGGTCTTTCTTTTGTGATGTTGCATCCCTCTCAGCCCAAGTTGGCCCTGACAAACAGGGTCGAAACCCGCCCACTAAATGATCTATTGTGTCAAGAGGGGTGTAAAACAGCAGTGGGTGACATCGAAAACGTCACCGCATCTTCATTCCACCTGAGTATCTCTGGTCATTGACGGACCCCAAAAGCTTCCAGAAGAAGAACAACAAGAACATCCCCCACCCCTCCCCCTGAAGTCTCCGGTCGTTGTCTTGTCATGTGAATCAATTGCCTAAATGAAACTTTGACAAAGAACAGAAAGCAAATCCCTTCGACAATATTCACCTTCTCATCTCAGAACAAAGGTTGTTCTTCTAGCCAACAATTTTCGGATCTATTTAAGAAGTTGAACACGATTAACAGAACGGACATTGTCGCCACTAACATTGGTGACCTCCGTGCATGGTGTCTGTACTCGTATATTACCCCAGCCTCGTGCCAGAGGCTCCCACAAGACAAACACGCGATCAACTCATCACAGCACAAGGGCAGAATAGATTTCAATTTAGGGTCTTTTTTCGGGAGGGGGGGGGGGGGGGGGTGACGCTAGTACCTCTTTACCATTCCATTTCTTCTGGCTGTTATTTCCACTTTCCTCTTTGATTTTGATTTTTATTTAGGGCGTGATCTCTTATCAGAGATATCAGAGATATTATTATTTAGTTTCTCATCTACTGATAACTTGATTTCATTCTAAGTATAACGAAAGTCCTTTATTTTGAGAGTAATCTATTGTTTTGCTTGTATCATAAATACCTTGATTCGTTGATATTGACCTTTGATATTTGAGAATGGAAAGGTGTTAATCGTACCACTTTTTGGATTTGTCTCTTGACCTTCAGCCGGCACAGAATCAACATCTTCAGTTCAGCGGAGTCAACAAAAACGTGTTTTTTTGGGGTCTTTTTAAAGGGGGCGTGCTTTTACGACCCATCATCACAATTTAGATTATATTGGAGTCAGGCTTCGAACCTGCCTCTTACGACCGACCCGGACTGAGAGGGATACAGCATCCCAGCAGAAAGACCGAGACACTCACTAAAAATTCTCCCCACATTGGAATTGAATTCGTTCGACGGTGAAACGCCTAACTGCTACACCACATTCGCCCGTGCGGTGTCTGCACGATTATGATAATCTGTCGCAAATCATAACCAAAACAAACAAAGAGCACCCCGAATTCTATTATCTATCATTATTTCCGAGGGTGTTCTTTTGTTGTTGTTTACGTCAGCAATCGATATGTTCAGTTTCACAACTCTATGAAATGACGTCTTGGATTTGACAATATCCTTCTTTTAAAAGAGAAGGCAAACACACTAATACTCTTTCTTTCATACTACATATCTATTCAGTCGGTCTTTCTTAACTTCGGGAGTTAAGTCGAAAATCTGTAGTAACCTTCCCGAGCCCATCCGCAGCCACGCTCGCATAGACACAGACACAATGCTCTCTCTCTCTCTCTCTCTCTCTCTCTCTCTCTCTCTCTCTCTCTCTCTCATGATACACGTAATAATATTATTATAAAAAAATACTGTTACAATACCAGGCGGTAAGAGCCTTGTTCCCGTTTGATCTAAATATGATCTATGGGAGTGTAAAAGTTAATAAAAAAAAAAACCCTCACAAAAAGCAACAAAACAACAATCCCAAAAAGAAAACAAAATAAAAAACAAACAACAACATCAACAAATAATAAAAACATTTTTAACTTAGGATACAGGATAACTCACCAGATCCGGGAAACAGATGTTGCACATGAACAAACAGGCGTGATCGGGTTCCATCTTGGACAGGGATATGGCCGGCTGGACTGGGCCAAGTGGTGATGACGTCACAGCGGTCAGCAGGCACGACAGGGAGATGGCCAGGACAGCGAGGATCATGGATGACGTCATGGTGTAGGTT
This sequence comes from Aplysia californica, assembly GCF_000002075.1. Lineage (NCBI taxonomy): Eukaryota > Metazoa > Mollusca > Gastropoda > Aplysiida > Aplysiidae > Aplysia > Aplysia californica. The sequence continues at coordinate 432,480 of NW_004797495.1, read as the reverse complement.
CCTGTGAGTTCTAGTTATGCGGTGTGTTCTGGCAATTAAAAAAAGAAAGAAAAGGAAAACAGATAATAATGGTAATAATTTTTGTCTTCTGTCTACATCTAACGCTGAACAGAAAACCTGTAACAATAATACTGACATTTAAATAATATTCGTAGAGCCATACACGCGATCATGTTTTACTTACTTGCGTACGCGCGCTCATATGACCTTATGCAGTTGCGAGCGCCGTAAAACCCTATACTAAAGAAAAACAAACTTACTTGCGTACATAAAAAAAGTTAAATGCAAGTTGCTCATGCTGTTCGCTATACGCATAATTATTCACCCAAATTGCACCCACACAGCTCTTAGCCATTAGCGCTTCGTTAATTGATCAAATTCCGAGTCTGGGAAGAAGCATGAAACAGAGTAATGTGTCTGAGAGCAGACTTCACTTTTGTAACTCCTTTTATCTTTCTTTTTTCTTTCGATTTTGTCTCTACGGTGAATTGTTTTTCTGCGTGTTTTGATGTTTGTAATTTTGTTTTGTTTTGTTTTGCTTTTTCAAATTTCAGACGCTAAAATGGTGCTAATTTAAAGACAGCGTTCCACCTAACACGTTAGTGCAACCGCCAAACTGCCAACATGCAGTGTAATGATACTTTATTGTTTCCGGCAACTACACTCCGTTTATTCTGCCACTATTTCAACACCACCTCCCCTCACCTCATTCCCCCCCCCCCCCACTCCCGAGGTCACACAGCTTAGCAAAAAATAAGTTGTTTTCGCAGGGCTCAAATCAAGCTTATCAAAGCAGTCTGCCATTTAAAAGGCCATTTTACGTAATAATGCACAATTGTTCTGGAAGAATTGAATCTTACAATGAGTTAAATCAGTTCCAAATTTGTACTGATTCAGGGGGTGCCCTCGTTCGAATTTTTCAACTACAAGCTTGCCGTTGCAAACGTTATATTTGAGCCTCTCCTTACCCCACCGCCACCCCTCCTTTGCTGAGTCTGGAAGAACAAGAACCCAATGCCCCTGAAAAGACTTTATCGTACTTTAACTTATCCTACTCCCTAACTTTAGAGAGCTGAACTTGAGCGACCGCGAATAAGCACGGACAGAATGATATGTATGTAAATAAACCCCATGGATAACGCTAAACAGAGTTTAGCAAATTGTTAAAGCCCCCCCCCCCTCCCCGTCAGTCAATACAATTTTTCGAACTGATTTACCTCATTTTAAGTTTTAATTTTTCCTAAATAACAATGCACTATCAGGTAAAATGGTTATCTTTACAGATGGACCGCTTTGACAAGCATGACTTAATTCATAAAAAATGAATAACGGGAGAGACTGTAAACGTGTATTGCAACGAGAAAAAAGATATACAAAGGAAAGGCTACTTCCTTTCGTCTCGCTGCTTCCACACTCAATCATATCTTTGAAGACATTCGATACAATAGTCTGCCTTGCACTGGAATTATACTCAACATTTTTTTCTCTCCTTTATATGACAAGAGCTTTAACCATTACTCCGCCTTCGTCGATAGTCAGGAGGGTAAAAATCAGTTCTTGCCAAGCCCCATGCGGTATTTTGGCATTCCTTTACTAAAATAAAAATTTTAGGGAAGTGATGACGATTTAGCTTCAAAATTTGGTCACTCTACACGAGGAGTGGATATAAGGAAAGTGTGTTTATTTTCAATTGGACTGGACTGTGTCAAGCTACCCCCCCCCCCCATGGACAAACGAACCAAAAAAAAAGTCTACAACAACAAAAAAACAAAAACAAAGACAGCATCAACAAAACAACCTCCCCCCCCCCCCAAAAAAAAAACCCAACAACAACCCAACCTCGAATAACCAATCAAACAAATAAACAAACAAACAAACAAAATAAAACACCTCCCGAAACAGATGAAGCTCAAGAATATCCTACACACATGTGATTTGTAGACATGTTGTCTCTTACCAAGCGCCTTCGAGTTAATAGCGGACAAGCCGGAGAAACCCACGCTGGGATATTGAGTTAGAGAGGCAAAATCCCCCAGTTTTTGTATTAAATGTATTTAGTCAAAAAAACTCTTCCCGAAGCTAATAGCGAATTTGATCTCAGCAGAAGAAAGTTTATTCCCCTTTGGAATGTAATCATAAATACTACATTATAATGATATAAGATATATAATTATGCGTCTGGCATTTTCACTAATTCCAATAAATTGGCAGACAGCATATTGTATTACTGGAATGAAACCAAGGAACATGCATGCTGTCTCGAGATTCGACATCACTTGATTCAAATCGTATTTGACCTGGTAACACGAGAGTTTCTATCAGTGTATAAGATCATCTATTCCTCTATTTCCCTGTCTCTGTGTCCATATTGTTGTCTCTGTGATCCCCCTCTTCTCTCTCTCTCTCTCTCTCTCTCTCTCTCTCTCTCTCTCTCTCTCTGTTGTGTGTGTGTGTGTGTGTGTGTGTTTGTGTGTGTGTGTGTGTGTGTGTGTGTGTGTGTGTGTGTGTGTGTGTGTGTGTGTGTGTGTTTTCCCCTCTCTATCTTCCTTCTTTGAGTTAATTTCAACCCGAAAAAACATTTTAAACTAAAAAGCGCAGTTAGCTCAAGCGAGTAGTTTACATAGAGCTTTCAACTTATTATGATGTAATAACTTATCATCGTATTAAGAATAGCTCTTAAAATTGCAAGCTCGATGTCACTGCAGCAATAGACAACTTATATGTGGCAAGTAGATAACGTAGATGGCCCAAGTAGGGTCTTAATACGATAGACTTATACTTGTTATGTAATGAAATTCGCGTAATTATATAAAAGCTTTGAGAAACATGTTTTTTTTCTATTGGATTTTTTCTACATTTGCACTGAATTTCATCAACTTGTTTCGAGGTCCATTTCTTGCCTATATATTTGTGTTCCTCGCCTTTCTTTGTAACAGGCAAATTGCTTTCATGACCCATGAAACATCATAATTAAGTTAATGTGTGAATAAGAATCTAAGGGAAAATGCATTCACTTGTGACATATTAGGTAACCAATGTCATTGGATCAATAACGGGTGTAAGGTACCTTTCAACGAATACATGACAAGACTTTCTGGAATTTTCCGAAATCTGCAACGAGCTTTCTCCTTATTCTCATTTACGGGTGTTTTCTTCTATCGTGTTGGCTTCCCTCTTTGTTTTTCGCATACATAAGATCCTTTAAGCGGAAGATGGACTTAAATCTGGAAAACGCAAATGAAAGTAACAATGATGCATAGAAACTTACTGCCCTCATCATAAGGGCAACTTATCGAAAGCAAAAGTATAATTTTGCGCCCAGTTAGGTGCGTTATCTATAAAGAAGCTGTAAGCTTGCACTCCTGGTTGACAGTCCAGTAAACACAGGGAGTAAGTAGTTACAACTTGGTTTCACTTTTCTGTTCTTTGAATCATTCATATTTGACTTTTAGTCCTTCTGGGCTCAAGGAAAATTGAGATGTCTTGCAGAGCGAGATTAGGTCCGCAGAGACCTTACAAGGGCTTCTTCATCTAGCTAATAATCGAGAAAGTACGGATGAATGAAATGGCATGGTCGATTTCGTTCTAAAGGGAGTAGGAAAAGAGGGCTTGAGGTGATGGTACAAGCATGTTGTGCGAAATTGTATCTGATAAGTATAAAAACTTGAGCTAAGAACGAAGGAAAGAAAATAAGTTGTTCATTGCAAAGGTGTTTCCATCTACACTCATTGTTTCCAACCAAAATGTTCAGTAGAGAGAATTAATCAAAGCTATAACATCTGTCCCCTTATTCTGTAATAAACAACCGCACAAGTCGTTTTTACATAATATTCTAAAGTCTACACGGTAGTGAAAATGGTTATTCAGACACAGAAAAGATACAAAGAGAAAGACAGGCATGGAAAAGGGAGAGGTAGAGAGAGAGAGAGAGAGAGAGAGAGAGAGAGAGAGAGAGAGAGAGAGAGAGAGAGAGAGAGAGAGAGAGAGAGAGACAATATATGCTTTGCTTTGCAGATTCTCTTCTGTAATATGTGATGTTTAGGCCAGCAAATTAAGATTTAGGGAAAAATCCCTCTGGGGGAAATAGGAAATGTATAGCACATGTCACTGTCATAGAAAAGATAAATGTATCCATGGACAGACAGAGATATGTGGAAATTCAATAGACGAATAACACTGGCTGATGCTTTTTGCGAAATTTTGCAAAATCTCTACCGAACAGACTGACATAGAAATTGAAACCGCACATGCAAGCCAAAAACTGAAGGTTTACATAGAGGTTCAAAAAGTTGCTTAGATAGTTTAGAATTATCTTTTAACATTCCTTCCAACATTCCATTCCTGCTTTTGCAGAATTCTAGCTGGGTGAGAAAAGATGAAACGGGGGCATACGAAACGAAACAATAATATTTTCCCTTTGACATCTGAGAATCGAGCCCCTGATGTTGAAGAAGTAGTTGTAACGCTATCAGACGAAAGTGAACAGTAAAAGAAAAAAAATCAATTAAAGAATGACAGTGTCTGGGATGGGTTGTTGGAGTAGAATGGGGGAGGGGAGGGGAGGGGTAGGGGAAAGAGGAGTCGGGGGGGGGGGGGGTAAGAGAATGAGATGATACTATCGGTGACGAAAACTGCGGGACCTACAAGAGCCATTTAATGAAAGACTCTGTTCTTTCCAGACTACCCAGAGTGGGCGCGACGCTTATATACAACACTCTTCTGTTTCAAGCACAGAGCAAGGTGAGCAATAAGAGATGACAACCAAACGTTCATTGTAATATCAGCGGGAGCTATTCTTGGGCCAAGTAAAGGCTGGAAACGTGAGACGTTCTGCCTAAATATTATTGTCTTTTAGAATATCAAATCATTTCTAGAAGGTATGATAAAAATGAAATGTTTGATTTCCATCTGAACAACATCGAAGTATTTCTCTTTTTGAACAATTTTCAACCAATTGCAATATTCCTTTGATTGTTTTGAAATGTAAGGGTATTCATTTCATGACACCATGACTGTCAGTGCAGATTACTCTCCAGTTATCCCAATAGCTGTCATTTGTTCTTTTGACCACTGTATTCTTTTCCAAATTACGAGGTTTTTTTGCGTTTTTAGTACAATGGCCAAGCTCCCAACACACTGAAAATCTGAGTTTCATTCTGGCATTAATATTATACTCGTATCTCACGTCTTCGTCACTCTGATGGAAAATGGTATCCCACCCTCCTCCCCCGCATTGTCCCTGGCAGGCAGGGTCAAAGCAACAGGCATCCAAGATGATTTCATCGTATTGTTATGACGTAATATTGTCTAATCAATCAGTGGGTTAGCAGGCTGTCTGTCTTACATCCGTCCTTTTAATGTGTCTTGTGTTGTATTGAAACAACTGCTTCTTCTCAGACATTTGAATAAATCTGAGGAGTGGTAATGTGGCCAAAGAAGCCAAATACTTCGTGTTTAGATTATTTAAAACATGTAAGGAACCTATCAGAACTTCAGCTTTGATTTGCTTTTCACTTAATGCTTTTTAAGAACACTTTAAGAACACCCAGAAATATGCTATGACTTCTAACTGTGGGCTGAAGCTCTGTTATCCGAAAAAGAAATGTGAAAAACGTTTTGTATTTGAATTTTGTTGGCGGTATACTCATAATAGCATAACGGTACAAAAACAGTGAACTACGACAGAGATTTAAAAGCTTGCGAAAAAACAATTTGTTTTCCAAATCCATTCGTCTCTGAGAAGACCATTAAAGAACTTCGATGGAATTGCAGATGTTTTTAAAGAGAAGAAGCCGTTTAGTCTTATATTATGACGTTGAGTACCCATTCTCCAATATCATTTTATCTCAGAGCTCAGAGAGCAGCTATCCAGGGCATTATCAAACTTGATGTCTGATTCTATTAAAGTATGCAAAAATGTACATCTTTTATTGTCGTTTTTGTTTGATTAGTTTAGAAAATAAAAACAGTTGTTTCGGGTTTCTTGTTATTGTTGTCTTTATTACTGTTGTTGTTGTTGTTTATGGTTTTGGGTTGTCAACTACGTTTTCCCCCCCCCCGTGATAATGATGACGACGTTGCTACTGATCTTGTTGGCGATGTTGATGTTGCTGTTGCTGCTGTTGCTGTTGTTGTTGTTGTTGTTGTTGTTGTTGCTGTTGTTGTTGTTGTTGTTGTTGTTGTTGTTGTTGTTGTTGTTGTTGTTGATGTACTCTCTGCACCCAACTATTTGGTTTTT
>NW_004797495.1:418742-421242 GCF_000002075.1 Aplysia californica | reverse complement strand
TGAAAAATGTGTGACCCATTTTGTCATTGTCTGACATGTAACGAGTGTTCAAAATTGAATTCTTTCGGTTTCTGAACCTACATGGGATGTATTATATATACATTAAATGAACACATGCATACATAAAAAAGTAGTACCCGAAAATGGGTCGCGCTCAATTTTATCCAAGTCAACTATTCTGAGTGCCAATCCATTTCAAGGGACTGCGAACAAATTAGATTCGGTGACACACGTTACTTTAATGTAAATTCTTTACCCTACAAAAAGCTACAGTGCAATCGGTGAAAGTATGAAATAGAATGTTAACAGGAAAATGTTTACCGGCATCTTTTAAGGGGGGGGGGGGGGGCGCTACACCTGGAGGCTATCTCGCTTATTACTGAACCGAATGTTACCAAATTTCACACATATAACACGCATAGTAAGGAGTCTTAAAATCCGCAATCAAATTTGAGAAAAAAAGTTTCGTTTCCATGGATACGCCGCCATATTGGATTTTATTGACATGTCTTACGTAATGAATACCGCACTTATCGCTCTTGGAAATTGATTGTTTTTTTGCATGCGTGTTTAAAAACTTTAGATCTAAAAATTTGTCTGTTCTTTTTTACCTAATCGAATTAGAAAATTTTTAATGAATTTTTTCCTGAGGTAGCATTCAAGTTTGCGAAAAATCCGTGAAAATCCACACTCCAGATACCACCAACAAAAATCTATTCCATATATCAAAAATTCAACCGACAAATATTTAGTATTACCTCTTCTCTTCATTCTGTGAAAATTTCATGAAGATTGGATGAAAAATGGTGGAGTTATTCCAAAAAGTATAGAGAAAAATCGCATTTTGAGAAAACGGCCGATAAAGAAAAATAAAATACTGACTTTATGAGGAAACGGCGGTTACAAACATGCCCGGTATGGGAAAAATTACGGTTTTTGGGGGTTCTTATGCCATGAAATAGTTGTAGGAGAAGCTGAGGAAGCTTTTTGATTTTGGGGGTGTAGCCCCCCCCCCCCCCTTAAGCAAATACAAAAGACTGCGTGCATATAATTGTGTATAGAACATAACTAGGATAAGATATCACTCGTACTTCTTGAGGTACTTGGCTTTTGTTAGCTGTTAAGATTCTGAGCGACATATACACCGTAAGATTAATTCTTGATAATAACTGGTCAGCTTAGTAGATCGTCTTGAAAAGACCTCCACAGCCTACAACAAGGAAATCTGTACTGAGAAGACCAATCTGATGTCTAACAAAAGCAAAAACATCAGAGTGGACATCCAAGTCAACAGCCAGAGGCTTGAGAACGTACGCAGCTTCAAATACCTGGGTGCAATAGTGACAGACGAAAGATCAAAACCAGAAAAATCTCCAGAATAGCGCAAACTTCAGCAGCACTGATCAAGCTGAAAACTATTTGGATGGACAGAAATATCACTATCAGATCAAAGATCAGACCGATGTGTTCCCAGGTCATGTCAGTATTTTTGTATGAGTGTCAGACCTAGACCTTGAATGCAGACCTTGAAAGAAGGATCAAAGCTGTGGAGATGAGATGCTTCCGAAAAATCCTTGGTATCCCATACAATGATCACGCCACGAATAATGAAGTCAAGCAACGAATCAAAAATGAAATCTGACCATATGCTGACCTTCCCACTTTGGTCAGGAAACGCAAACTGCAATGGTATGGACACATCACCCGTTCATCCGGCTTGCCAAGATGATACTGCAAGGCAGCGTCCAGAGAAAAAGGAACAGAGGCATACCAAAGAAGAGTTGGGAGGACAACATCAAGAAATGGGCAGGCCTGGACCTCAAAGACACACTCAGGAAAGTTGAAGACCGGAAGGAGTGGAGGAAGCTGGTGGCTTAATCTTCAAAAGCGCCCCAACGGACAGCCAGTCTACCGGATAGGTGAAGGTGAAGGTGAACTGGTCCATAATTTGTTTCCTTTGCATTATCCCCTAGAGAGCTTAAAGGTAACTTTGTGCTTGGTTGATTTGTCAAACAATGACGTAGCAATCGGAACAATTCACCTTTTTGGGGTGCCTGGTTGAATTTCTTATTTCTAGACAGCTGAAGAAAATGAGAAGATGGGAGAGAGGGCGAGTTGGGGGGGGGGGGGGGGCGGAGGGCATCTTTTTCTTTTCGATCCTTTCCTTGATTAGACATAGAGTTGCAGAAAAAAATAATGAGGAATTGGGATTATAAGGGTGCCAAATTCGAAGAAGAAAATGGAATGCGAAAAATCAAGAATGCGAGTTCAGTAAGAGAAAAAGTTGAAATAAGATTCGAGATGCAAACATGAGGGAGCTAATTGAAGAAGAGAGACCGGGTCCCGAGCAAAGAGAAAAAGACGCTATGTCTATGTGTTATATGTATGCATGTGAGTGTGTGTACATTGGCAAACTTGTTCATGTATATGTGTGTATATGAATGTGTATGTGCGTGCATGTATGTGTATATACATATATATGTTATATATATATACATAT
>NW_004797495.1:393055-417782 GCF_000002075.1 Aplysia californica | reverse complement strand
CACACACACACACACACACACACACACTCACACACACACACACACACACACACACACACACACATACCTCATATATATTTGAATGAGCCCTATAATAATATACAAGTTTATCGTTTGCTTTTCAAATACGTTGATCTCTAACTTTTTTTTTACATTGGGCTTGCATTTGTCGACAGAGTTCCTTCGGTAAGCATATATATTTGTTTACCCTCTGTTGTTTATGTCTGTCTCTTGCTTTTCTTCTCTTGTACTGAGGGACGTAATTCTGCTGATGTGCTCTAACAAACCAGCACACAGTAAAAGATTTTCAAACAATAACTTAATACGCTTTACTCATATCTGTTTAGTTATGGTGGTTGTTGTAGGCTGGAGGGAATCTTGTTTCTCAACGGTGTATCCCTTTAGTTTGTCTGAGGTACGGAAAACCAATGTTTTGACAATTCAGCCCCTGACAATAACGTATGGAAGAACATTTCAGTAAATAAAGCTTCCGTGATATGTCATATTATGTAGCGATGTCCCGAAACGAATGTAGTTTACAGACACGGGTAAAATTATGCTTCAACTAAGAGACCTGGATATAGCAGAAGAAAAACAAATAAATAAAGTTGCGGATTCGGTTTCTCAACTGAAAATCACGACCCTGGGGTAAGGTGTTTTTGTCCTGTACCATTTTCCTTTGTGCGGCAGGGTCGTCATCAATAACGAGAGCTGAGATTGAGAGCTCTCGGCACTGTGTTTTCAGCCGTGAGGAAAGCACTCAATGCCTGGGTGAGAGAGTCATTGACATTAAGTCAAGACGTCCCTGCGAAAGGTTAAATGTTCACCTTTGTCTCGGGGTAAGAAGTGTAGTCCGTGGCCAACCCTTTCAATGACTGTCATTGTTTTTTCGCCACAATGGACACAATTTAGGTCATTAAGTAATCAAGCCTCCTCTTTGCCTGAAAGGGAAGGCCCGAACGAAATGAGTGAGATATAGCATTACAGTAGAAAAACAGAGAATCGACAAGAAGGTAACTTTCCTCTAATGATGCAGAACTGTTAAAGTGCATAGAGCACCAATGTGCCTAATCATATTTATAATAGTAAGGTTTCGAGCGACCTGTTTTAGTTCTCATGGATCTTAATCGCATTGTATGAATAGCAAAAGTGTAGTGTGTAACATCTTTTCGGAGGTCAAATAAAACATGAAAAGTTTTCTATTATGCCGGTTTAGGCTGCATTCTGCTTTTGGGATCTGTTTCAGCCTTTTATTGACTTGGAAAGACTCTCAGCTATAGCTGAGGATACTTGGGTTCCAATTCCTACCGTAATGTATCCGAAAGCTAGATGCTTGGGGGTTAGAGACAATTCTTCCCATCATTTCTGAGATGGAAGTTCATCCTGACGCCCAGGCCTATTTACGGGACCACTTCCTGAAGTCCTCGGGGCGACATCGTAATGGTCTGTGGATCCGACTGTTCCACTTTCTCCACCACGAGCAAGAGCCTTAGGCCTCTGTAAAAGGTTTTTCAGTCCACTTGGTGATGTTTGTTCATAGTTTCATTTGTCTGTCTCTCCTTGTACATGTAGAACAGTTTCCGGATTACATGGTGATCTTAAGATGTGTTTGTACCATCAAACTATAATTATTGTTCTTTACTTACCGATGTGAGAACACATTCATTTAGGTGTGGAAAGTATAGGTTGGGGAGGGGGGATAACCCTTTGGAAAGTCAACCGGCTTCCTTCGTCTAGCTGTATTGTCGTCCATGTAGGAGATAACTATGATTTCCAGGGCTTGTTTTTTTTCTTTTCGACTTTGCGTGTACTATGAGCGTCCTTTTTTTACGAGGAAACAGAAAGGAGTAAAAAAACAACAACAATACTATAGTACTTGTCTCCCCTTTACAAATTAAGAAAATGTTTTAGGTCTCGGAACCATGGTTTCTGTAGTCAATGACATTCAATCCCTCCCCCTCCTCCCCCTCAAAAAATCAAAAGAAAGAAAAAAACAAACCCCAACAACATTAGAAGTAGTCCTGATCAATTGAATCAGTACAACTTAAAAAAAAAAGGAAAATCACATCATCATCATCTATCGTGCCCCAACGTGCGACGTAATTGTGACAAGAGACTTGTCTGTGAAGCGAACTTCACACTCTAAAGAACTGCCGTCGAATTCATCTGGTATCTTATAGGATGACAGGATGCAAGAGTGATCATGTGCAACTCAATCTTCAAAATGTCACCTAATTTTCCGATACTTGTTGCTTATGGGTCGAACCTTACTTTTCACTTACACGGTATTGTTGTTTTGAAATACAATGTAAATTCTGTATTTGCTATTCAAGTCTTTGAAAATAAAACATTTTATATTAACAACTCACATCATTCTTAAAGAGGAGTAAACTTCCAACTCGCTTTCACTTTGCGAGTAATTTTTTGTGGCCTTTACCAGATTTACTTCCCATATAAAATATATTCAGGTCACACGAAAATGGTCTTTCCGTACTTGTTTGTAATTTTTACTCTAAAAAAGAAATAAGACAATATGACAAAAACTCACCGGCAATCTTCAAAGAGAGCTGACTCAACTGGGAAATTCAATTTCATTAAGAAACTCAAGGAAGCCGTAAAACGGCTTTAAGACCATGCATGGAGCTCAGATGAATACAAATTAAAAACTTAATGATACAGCTGCAACGTTTTGCATAGCCTAAACAAGAATTATGAGACTTGAATAGTCATGCTAAAGCTGCCAAACAATGTTCTTAATGAGACTTTTATTGGATCTGACAAATCTCTATTGCTGATGTTCCTGGAGGGCTATCTTCCATCCTTTTTGTTGTCAACAAGATGTGGCTGAGAGGAGGGATTGTGGTTTAGGGGGGGGGGGGGGGGGTCATGAGGGGTTTGGGAGAAGGGGAAAGGGCCAGGGCTCGACATACCCTGAGTGGCCGAATGGACGTCCACTGACAGAGGTCACAACTCCTTCATTTGGCGAAGTACGACTCTAGCGAGATAATCTTATGAGCCGAAGATTGTTGTCTTTTCTCCTTAATTATTACATCTTCTGATCTGTTTCGTGTTGATCTGCCCACATAACTTTTGGTTCGGTAACCCAAGAGCCTTCCCCGTTCCTTAAATAAACGACCTATTATGTGCATACTCGGGTTTTGACCCTTACAGGAGAGAGGGGAAATGGGAGCAAGGTGGGGAGGGGCGGTTGGAAAACAAAATCACGAAACACGTTTTTGACCTTTGTTTTCTCTTTTAGTTTTAGTATATTAAGTTGCTAAGTATCTATTTTACGCAGTGTCCTTGGAACGGCAGTTTTACTAATAAAGGTTTTAATTCCCTTCTTATAGGGTATCAGTCAAATGCTTAATAGTGGCATTTGAGCCTGCATTTTTTATGATGTTTTCTCAGCCTTTGAGCTTGCAGTCGTGCTTGGGTGTAGTGAAAGAAAAAGTTTAAGAAGATACTCGAAATCCCATATATAGTTGTTAAATTCGTTATAAATGTGAATTTGGTCTGTACGTGTTTCTTTACTGTGAATATCTGGGACGAAAGAGAACGAAAGAGAACTAATAATGTAGCTATTAATGAGTCGGAGTTTAAGTTGGATAAATTCTTTGACAAAATTAATCACATAATCTTTGATCAGTTTAGATCTATGCTCTTGCCACTTGCACTTATTGTATAGGCCTATGCCTAAAACTACAGGATGGGAGAGAGCATTTAGCTGGTGTGGTAAACTAATCTTCTTCTTCTTCTTCTTCTTCTTCTTCTTCTTCTTCTTCTTCTTCTTCTTCTTGTCTTCATCTTTCTTCAGCCCATGCGATGCACTCATTTAACGGCCCAGAGAAAGGGATTAAAAGCTGAACAGGAAAAGACACTCCGTCTTCTTTAAGACGCAGATTACACCCATTACATTTTGTATGAGCTCAGAGCAGTAATGGTGCTGGATTATGTGTAAGGTGACACGTTTTGTGCTGGCGACAGCAGAAATGGAACAAGATTATAAGGAGGAATACAAGATTGTCAAAAGCCTAGACTCTTGCTACTTCTGAAGGTTACGCGCTTTGTCTAAGCGATACTTAAAGAAACGGATACATAGCATGCACTCGAACCTGTGTAAGACGGCCACACATTGCTGATGAGAATAAGTGGTCGTGTAAGACAGGTGGCCGTCATACACAGGAATGATCAAAATGAAGAAAACAAACTATTTACAGTTGCCGTATTAAGCAGGCGGCCGTTTTGACAGGTTCGGCTGCATAATATGTCCTATGATCGAAACTGATGGGCACATGTAGGCAGATAAAAGAAGGAATAATACTTACTGAAGAACAAGGACTTCGTCAGAATAACTTTGGAACATTAACGAGTTTTAAGAGGTAGGAAAGTATGCACTTGGGAATCAGGTTAAAGTTTTATGACAAAAGATACCTAACTGTTTATGGACTTAGTGGACACACTATTATTATTTCCGACTATCAGCAGACTAAAAGAAATATCATTGCACATTGCTATCCATTATACGAAACAAATCATAAACATGGGTATGTATATTTCATAATGTACGTGTAATTGTCTGACCTTTTCATTTTCGTAGAAAAAAGCTCCTATAGAATTGAAGACCCTACCTGCAGAAATTATGCTTCATTCTTTTTTAAAGTTGCCAAAACGGGCCTGTCTTCAAGCATTGTCGAATGTCCAGAATGCGCGTCCTTAAAGTGTAAAATGAGATGAGAGGAGCAATGTTCGTGTTGAAATTAGAGGGAAAAATGTAATATTTAATATAGTTGCTAGGCTGATTTCGAAGAAGGCTTTAAAGGGGGTGCGGGGTTGATTTTGTGTGGAATATGGACGTGGGGGCAGGGAAACTGAGAATATTTCTGAGTGTTCTATGGTCTTCTGGGGTAATAATGTTAAAGTGTAAAGGGCATAGAACCTTGCTGTAGAGCAGAGTTTTTATTATTATTAATAATAAATTTAATAACTGAGAACTATCACAGACATCTTCCATCTAGCCGAGCGAATGAAAACAATCCTGAGAGAGAGAGAGAGAGAGAGAGAGAGAGAGAGAGAGAGAGAGAGAGAGAGATTATGTGAAGCGGCTCATTCTGTATTTCTGCAGCTTTCCCCTGGTGTGCCTAGGAATTTTGTTAGCTCGATTTCAAGTTTTAATTCATATTGCATTTTGCTTGTGGTGAACTACTACATGGTAATCAAATGTTTGACCTGGCCAAAGACTCGTTTTAAAAAAATGTAACGAAATTGCTGTCTGTGGGCGAATTGAGGCTCACAGGACGATATTTTTCAGCCCTTAATTGGCATCAAAATTTAATGTTAGTTCAGCCCAAGGGTGGTCAATTTCTTAAAAGAATCCCCCCCACACACACACCGTTCTTGAGTTTTCCAGGATATCCAAATGGACCATGTGACTTTTTGATAGCAAATGACAATAGTATCTGTGTGAGAAGCTCTCATAAACCATTACATTTAATATGTCAAAGTACAGATCGGAACCGACTGCTGGATATCTTCAAACCATATCGAGGTTTCACTTGCTTAATCGCTCAAGACAAATGTGGTTGAAATATGTAAGATTAAGGCCGGTCCCAGAGTGGCTCTGTAGGTCTGACCTGTAGCTCGCCTGGCTCGCACCGTGCAAATGAATGTATACATTATCGTGTGCTAAAGCAGCGTAGCTGTATCGTCTGTTTTTTGTCAGCAGAGCTGCGCGATGCGTCAGACGTGTTATTCAACAGTGTTTTAAAAATGGCGGACATGTGTCGCCTCGCTTCGTGTTTATTTTCGACTGAAACTCTTCACAGATCATCAAAATCAACAAGAAGTAAGTATTTTTAGGTGCTTTACTCCTAAATATTGACCATCAACACTTGGTCCCAAAATCACCCAGAAATGCACTTTATCATACTTTGAAACTTCGAATCGAGAGGTTGACCTAGTTTCGACTGTTGTCGTAGGCCTAGATCTAGGTGTGCTTCTCTAGATTCTAGATCTAGATCTAGATATAGCCTTGCATTACCAATGTAAACTATCGTCGCGCGCAGCTGCAAGTGTGTTTGTGTGTGTGGGGGGGGGGGGGGTGCACTTGGCACATGACGTAAAGAAGAGTTGTCCCGTCTTGGTATAATTGGTCTTGGATTACACAGTACCTAAATATAGCAAGGCAGACCTGTCAGTTGCACACCTACACACGTCAACACACAGTGCGGCTGTGCTGACACACAGCGAGTGTGCCTCGCGCTCCCTGAGATACAGACGCCAACGCACAGTGCGGCTGTGCTGACACGCATTAGGCGTGCGCCAGGCGAGCTACAGGTCAGACCTACAGAGCCCTCTGGGACCGACCTAAGAACTGCCTGGTCTCTAACAGCAGAGAGTAGGTGAGAGAAGGCTCTGTTCTAAATAACTGTTCATGTTCTGAGCTGCATGCTATTTAAAAGATTGAGAAGATAAGACCAGCTGAACTGAAAAACAAAACAAAAGAAACACAAAAAAATTAAATCCTTAAAAAACAACAACTCTTGAGGCAGCAGGGCTCACCCAGACTCTCCCCTCAGCACCCGCAGGGTAATATGAGTTTGAGAACCCTGCTTTAACGTAACAGAGCGTAAGCATTATTTTTCCACATCCGTTGGCTTAAAAAATCATTAATAGTTCATTTTACCGAGTCAGGACGTCCAGGCGGTACAGAAAAGCATCTTCGTATCCAGGGACTGAAAAGGGAGACAACTTCCAGAAATCGTCTTTATCCGCTCCCCCTTGGGGAGACGTCCGTCCTTGCGGCGTTTTTCCAAATAATTAAGTTGATTTTTGGGAGAGTAAAGATGCGTTTTAACGGCACCATTGCTCTTTTAAATGCATGATTTGATTCACTTTGCGACCCGTTGTTCTTGTGAAATGCTAATGATGCCGAATTCAGGCTGAACGCGAACTGATTGCCCTCCGTTCTTTAAAATTACCCAAGTTAGGTAGCGTAAAGTTAGGTAGCGTAGTGCGTAAATCCATTCACTGGAGGATCATATTGCGCTTTATTAACAAGCAGTCACTATTTAACAAGTTTTAAATGTGCACTGTGGTCTGAGACCCGCAGAGTAATGGATGTCTAAAGCATACAATAAGTAAACTCACCGCACTCGCTCAATGCCACAGAAAGAGAGCCAGAATTCATTAGCAAAAAAAATGGCATTAAAACATTCACTGAAAACTGTCTGTAGTGGTAACAATGCTTGGAAACAAATTCCCGCATTTAGAAAAAAAGCTTTAATATATTTTAAGATATCCCTTTTCAATGCTTGTTGGGCGTAAAAGTTTGTCAGTTTACATTTGGCTCAAAGGTTCGAGTGAAGGTAGGAGAAACTACTACAATGGTTCATTGAACTTTTGTTGTCGTCTGTCTCTCCAAGGATAGCGACCTTATTTGCCACGCCTGCTCCTTCATTAAGTGTTTCTCAGCTATTTCGCTTTACATCTGACCTTTCATTAACTGTGTCAGGACCCATAGGATGTCTCAGCTTGGTGTCATTTTATAAGAACAAAATGTCATTAAGTTCACGACATGAACTCCGTTAAAAAAATTAAGCATTAACATTGAGAAAAACATCATGTAAACATGGATAAGCAAGTGAAAGAAAAAGAAACCATGTATTTTCCCTTCGTTCAGGTGTTTAACAATATAGCTGAGAATCAGATACTGTCATGAGAATAATTTTGAAAGTAGTTGTTGCTACGTGGTTCTAAATATAACAACAAATTCTGCCCAGTATACGCAGTGTCTGTTCATCAGTATCTTGACAACCTCTGTCTCTTATTAAATATTTAATTCATTGCTCGCCAACAGTATAGTAACAAGAGCTATTTTATGCTCGCTTGGAAATATGCAGGTGGACCGTTCAAAAATATTAGCCTCTTAAAGGGGGCAGAAGTGGGTGTTGGCTATAAAACAGGTTGACAAGTACTGTTCTAAATAGTATCAGTGGGGGTGTAAAACTTGTATATAAATTTAACTTCCAGCCCACACATAATGTTGACTTTTCTGACTTTCTTCCCAGCGAGAAGCTCAAAATAGAATCGCAATAACCGTTGGCGTTCAAGCAATATGGGAACAGACCTAACCGTGACGTTCAAGCAAAATGGGAACAGACCTAACCGTGACGTTCAAGCAAAATGGGAACAGACCTAACCGTGACGTTCAAACGAGATGGGCACAGAGCTTAAAGTCAAGAAGCTCCTTTGGGGAAAAGGGCGCCCACACCAAGAGCGGGACAAGTGTTGTCGGGGAAAAAAAGGAATAATAACATCGTTTCCGTGGCTACATATGGCGACATGTGGCCACGCATGTGCCATGGCCGCCTCCACAGAAAACCCTTAGAGTTAAAAGGTCAAGGAGTCTGCGTATAATGGTGTACCCGCTAGAGCTGTGCCCATTCAACTATACTATTCAAAATTCACGTGTTTTTTTTCGCTATTGACAACCGTTTGAAGTCTGGCAAAGATGTTCCAAAGGTGTACGATTTTTATGAATAATGGATTTTCCTCTCATTTTTCTTAACCCACCGTAAAATGAAAGCGTGCTTTATAAAAATACAAAAATGTGGCCTTTGTTGTACTTGATGACTGCAACACTGAATGATAAGTGGTGTCAATAAGAGGATTAAATTATGCCTCGAGGAAATATTCACCATTATTCAATAATATTTATTCACTAGTCTCACCATGAATAATGCAAGGGCCCATGACTCGCGAATATTGAAGTACAGCGAATGGCTACGCAAAAAATGAAAAGAAAACATGTGCAACGAGCTCTCCTTCCCCTATTCAAAGTTCGAAGCATTGTGGGTTGAAATGTGACGCCATTGTACTTCAGCGTCTACATGTAATGCAAAATAGGGTTTTGAGTAATTTGAGAAAAAAAATCAACAATAAACAAAACAAAAACGCTGTCAGACGCCGTGCTCACGAGTTCCATTAGTACATTAGAGGGGTAGGTGAGGTGGGAAAGACGACAGGGACCAAAAGAATTAGATTGAGCAGCTGCCGCGGGTCATGAAGAGGAGGACACACACAGGGTTGAGAACCATTGCCATGGGTGAGAAGTAGATTGTACTGGATGAACTAGACCTGAGTATAGCAATTATGGAATAGCAAATATTGTTAGTGGACTCACATGTCAGAAAGAATACACACACACACACACACACACACACACACACACACACACACACACACACACGCACACACACGCACACACGCACACACACCCACACACACAGACACACACACACACACAGACACACACATTTATTACATACCTACTCTAGCACATTATTTTGGGATAATACGAAGAACGACTGCAGTTTCATTTCTTCGAATTCGCACAGCACTGGCATCCGCTCTGAAGGTTTCCACAGGTACATGATAGTTCTATGGGTCGTTTTTTTTAAAAACTCCAGACAACTATTCCGGACGTTAAGGGACAACATCTACTGTAATACAGTAGTTTGTTCCCTTTTTTTAAAAAGGGCTTGGGAAGGGGGAATTTTCCCCCCCCTCCCCTATTTTCTTTTTTTTTTGGGGGAAAAAGCCCATTTTCCCCGGGGGGGGGGGGGGGGGG
This sequence comes from Aplysia californica, assembly GCF_000002075.1. Lineage (NCBI taxonomy): Eukaryota > Metazoa > Mollusca > Gastropoda > Aplysiida > Aplysiidae > Aplysia > Aplysia californica. Next base: position 408,151 of record NW_004797495.1, on the reverse strand, counting down.
GGGGGGGGGTTAGGGGGTTAGAGTAGGGAAAGTTGAGTACGTTTCTCTAGGCATAAAATATATAATAATGTCCAATCCATCGAAACTAGGAGTCAAAGCTACATTTTCTATATCGCAAGTCCAACGTCATACCGTTCGCCCATAAAGGCCGAGGTGTTATGCCTCATGATCTTACCTATTTCTTTCGAAGAGATTCGTTCTTTATAAGACCTGATACATCCTCAAATACACTTTCTCTGGATTATAGAGCTTCTTCGTGTTGTGTTCGTATTGAAAGTCATAAGGCAAAAAAATATAATAAGTACTTCCACTTCCAATATTCAATACCTTATCGAAATATCACAGATCTAGATTCGACTTTCATTTCATGATTATTCTTGATCTCGATTTAGATATAGATCTAGATTCTAGATCTCATTTAGACACTGCGAACAAAATACACTTAGAACTATCCTTCGGCGTGCGCGCTTAATCCACTGCGGGAGAAATCTACTTTCATGTCAATACATTCATGATTTTTTTTTTGGTCTTGATCTAGATACAGATATTAGATCTAGACATACACACGAACACACTGAACACAATATTCTTCGGCGTTCTCGGCACTCCGCAGTGAATATACAATATCGAATGAAGTGATGGCGATCTCTACAAAAGGACTGAATTTAACTTAAAATAGCTTTCTTCTTAAACTTTTGATCTTAATGAAAATACAATAGTGCAACACTACGTTTGAAGTTATGGGTACTGGCAAAGTTTCTTATTTTTTCATTGGGTAGTTTCTGAGAATATACTGTTCGCAAAGTTTGGCGTTAGCTCCCTAGTAGTAGGATGTAAGCGTATGGATTCTATGCCCCTTTCAAACACCCTCAGGTTACTCTCAAGCAGCAGGACTTTTGGAATTATCGCTCATCTCCGATAGGACCTTGCCAAACGGATTGAGAGCCTCCACAACACTACCCGAATCCAGAATCGTCTTGTCGTGTATGTCGGTGTCGTTTAAAAAGTCAAGTGCATAGAGGGTACAATTTCTTCCTAGAGGTGCCGCTTTAATTAAATGCTTCATGATAATGATGACGATGATTGTCATCATGATTATTATGATGCTGATTATAATTATCATTTATATCATCACCATCATCATAATTAATATTATATTGTTATTGTTGCTCTTTTTGTTATTATTAGTTTGTTGTTGTCTGAATTCCCCGAAGAGCGTGCTCTTCGCCAGGGCCACCGCCTTCCTTGGGTAGCGGGTGAGGCAGTCCAACCTCCCTGAATCCCCCCCCAAGAGATGCCACCGCCGGACCTCCGTGGCGTGGCATCTCTGCAGCCAGTACTCCAGATCTTGGGGCTCCTCGCTGAACAATAGACAGCTGATTGGGTCCGATGTTTTGTCTATTCTATTTTTGTAGGCCTGCAGCCCAGTGAGGTGACCGGTTCTGATTTTTGCCTGTACTGACTGGTGTTGTTATTGTTGTTGTTGTTATATTGTTGGTGTTGTTGTTAATTTGGCTGCTCCTATTATATTACTATTTGCTTCCCGCAAGCATTTAGACCGACAACCTAAATCTTACGGCTTCGACTGTCAAGTATTGCTTTCAGCTCCCACACCAGTCGCGACTAATTGACACTAGTCTTTCTGTCACAATATCTTTGGAATAAACATGTATTTACAAAACTGAAATGAACGCCCCCCCCCCCCCCCCCATAATTCTATTATTATTATCATCATCATCCATCATCGTCATCATCATCATCATCATTTTTATTATTATTATTTCTATCTTTATTATTGTTACTATCATTACTATCATTACTATTATTATTATTATTATTATTATTATTATTATTATTATTATTATTATTATTATTATTATTATTATTATTAAATTATTATTATTATTATAATTATAATAATAATAATACTAATTATTATTATTATCATTATCACTATCATTATTATCATTATTATTATTATTATCATCATCATCATCATCATCATCATCATAGCTGCTCCCATGTCCACCTCTACTGAGCTTGCTTCTGGAGCTGTTAAATAGTTGGGTTTTTTGTTTAAAACTTTCTCTAGGAAAAAACCCCAGGACAATTCGATAAAAGGGTCACCTCTCGAGACGACAGTGCACGACATAAAGCAGACGACAAAGAATGGATACGTCATTCAGCAAAAACGAAATACAGCTACAAAAAATATTCCCAACAAAAGCAACGAAAACGAGATAAGGTCACATTCTCCTTATAAATTAACCCTTTTCATTTCTTGTGATTGTGCATTGCCGCAATTCCTTTATGTGTATATATATATATATATATATATATATATATATATATATATATATATATATATATATATATATATATATATATATATATTATATATATATTATATATATATATATATTGATTCGTATAAATATATATTACATATGCGTATAAAGATACAAATGTAAAGTTATCTATTATTAACTATATATGTTAGTGCGTATGTGCTTTTGTGTGTTTGCACGTGTCTGTTACTGGATGCACAACAGACTTCATTTGAAGAGGTCACACCTGCGAACAGAATGTGTTGAAGCAGGAAGAAGGAGAACAAGGTGTCACCCGTTGTCAAAACCGTGAGCATACAGCTGGCTGTCGAAGCCACGTCCTGTGGGATTATTGAACTGACAATATTTCTCAGGACAAGGAGACTTAGCGGATTTCTGTGGTGTCTGGTAGGGTGGTAGCAGCGTTGTTGTTGTCGTTGATTTTTGCTGTTTGTACAGTTGCAGTTGCTTACTTTTTCTCATTTCCCTCTTCGTTGTATTGCTCTTTATTTGTGCGCTGGGAGTAATTCGGGCAGAGGAAGGTGGGTAAAGAGTGTTAGTTTTTTTGTTTAAAAATCAACCCAAAAAACCCAAACCAAATTCGTTATAGCAAGGCTTATGTGTTTTTGGAGATCTCATTGTTCTAGAGCATTTTGTAAAAGAATAAGACAATGAGACATTGTTTTTGTTAATTTTTTCTGCCTTTTTAAAGGAATACATTGTCTGAAATTAAGAGATATTAATTTGGGAGATCATGATTAGAACTTATTTTTAATTTAGACATCAGAGGTTTCTATTTCAGGTGTGTAGGTGTATGTAACGGGAAAATATAACATGTACTCTGTACCGTAAAGCACAAAAAGAAACAATAACCACAAAACGGTTAATGCAGCTCGCCAGCTTTTATAAGGAAATCAAGTTTGCCAACTTTGATAACACCCAGTAATCCTTAATGGAATGAAAAGAAAAGTTTCCACCAAAATCAGAAGGAAATGCATTCGTACTGAACATACATTGGGCTTTCGTGTTATATTTTGACGTCATAGTAAAAAACCACTCCAAGGCGTTTAATGACGTTGTAGGATGTCACTGTTCTCAAATTACGCGATTTGTATACAAGCATACCATAGATCTACTCTTCAATTAAAGCTTAGGAAATGTGAGATGGTCGTATTCCTTCAATGTTCTAACTTAGGTTGTCGTATGGCTAGCTGTCACGAACATACATATTATTACATTATTATGTATATAGTATAGATATTGTCTTCGCCTCCGCATTTTCCAAGCTACAACTTCTAAATCATTCACTGTAATTGACCAGATCTTCTTTTATCATAACCGTTTTCGAACTATATTTTCGCTTTCTTAGTCATCGACATCTCATGTATTTGCATTTTCAACATAAAAATGGAAAACAAACAAACAAACAAACTAACAAAACAACTCACCAAAAAAACCAAACCCATTTATAAAAACTCGTAAATCAGGTTTGAATAATCTACCCTTAAATAAAGTGGAAAAGAGAAACAGGAAAAAAGTATCAATTTCAGAAAATAAGGCACAGTGTAAGCATTATCAGAGAATTTTCAGAGGTGGGGGAGAGGGGGGAGGTGGTGGTGGTTGGGTGCTGTTATGGTGTTTATGGTGAGCGAGTGCAGAGGCGTTAAGTAAGACCAGGCGGCGTTCATTCAGTGGGAGTAAAATAACGGAGGCTGAAAAGTAAGGAGAGATCATTTATGTTTTAGTTGTTCCTACCCCCCCTCCCCCAGAACACACACATACATAGAAACAGAGGTTGGTCGTGACAAGACCACCTCATTAGCTCTGCGGGTCTGTTTGGTTAATTGCATGCACGTCCTGGCAGGAAAAGAAAAAAAAGCTGACTCTAATGATGTCTGGGCGTTCTTGGTGTAGGTCATTCTTTCTGACTGCACATCCCCCCCTATTTCTCTCTCTCTCTCTCTCTCCCTCTCTCTCTCTCCCCCTCTCTCTCTCTCTCGCTCCCCCTCTCTCTCTCTCTCTCTCTCTCTCTCTCTCTCTCTCTCTCTCTCTCTCTCCCTCTCTCCCCCCTCTCTCTCGCTCGTTCGCTCGCTCGCCCTGTATCACTTTTATATCTTCCCCTCTCTCTCTCTTCGTCTCTCTCTCTATCTCCCTCTCTCTCTCCCTCCCTCCCTCTTTCCCTCTCTTTCTTTCTCTGCCTTTGCACATGGATTTCATCACTATCTATCTATCCATCTATCTATCTATCTATCTATCTATCTATCTATCTATCTATCTATCTATCTATCTGTCTATCTATCTATCTGTTAGCCTGTTTGTCTGTTTGTCTGTCTTTCTACCTAAGACAATTTCCCCACTTTTATAGCATCACCAAGGAATGTGCACGCACGCAAAGTACACCAGACAAGCTCTTATAGGACGTCTAATGAAGCCGCAGTCTTTTGCTGATCTGATCGATCTTTGTGAAAGGGGCCACCCAGACTGCAAAACTAGACTTTGTTTTCATTGCAAAATACCCTCATTGTTCTGAGAAGACGCTAACTCTCTATCCAGTTTCGAACCCATTTCACAACAGGTAGTTTTAAAGATAGCGTTAGGTGTTGAACAATCTAACACTCCATATGACACAACGAACGAATTATTTTCAAAACAGATCTCCAGGTACCAGTCCTGACATCAGTTTTCAGGAAGAATATTCCAGACACGAAGAGAAAAAACACGAAGACTACTCTGATTACAACCTTTACCCTTTGTGTGGCGGATCAAGTTCTCGAACTTATCACCTCAGTCGGGCAAATTTCAGACTGTTTACCAGATAAATGTGGGAGACAAAGTGGTGAAATCAAGCGCTCGTCAAAATATTCAAAATAAAGAACTCCTCTCTGTGTGGATTTTACTTAAAAAACGTAGATTAAAGGCACAAAAAAGTGATTTGTTTCAGTTTCCATGGACTCCCAAGCTAAGGAAATAACATTAATTGGCAGCCATTTTCTCACTGATTTTACCTCTGAAACCAGGTGACCCCCATCTACCTCGTTCGCAAATATTTCGACTTTTATTCAAGATAAATAGATATCTTTTTCAACCAAAGCAAGACAAACAAACACACATTAAAATGGTACCAATAACTCTACATGCTCCAAAACTGACGAGAGCCTTATTCCACCGCGTCGTGACACATATTATTGTATTTGGAGGTAAATATCAAGACTCTAACGACACAAATTTGATCATTTTGGGGCAGGTCATTTTGACTGTGCCTGCTGTGGCGAGTCAGGTCAGAGCTGTAGCTCACAAAAAGGTACACTTTTCCAGCAGGAAATCGAGCTCTCATCTTTTGCGTGCTAGACGAGCAGCCTAGTTATAGCATGTACACACGCAAATATGTCCCGGGTACAACTGAGGCATTAATTGCACGTGAGCCCAAATTATTTTACTCAACAGCCCCTCACCATCACACATCCTTGCCCTGGGTGTGGATCCTGCTTAAATCAGTTGCGTGAGGGAATTTAAGGAGAGGGGAAGGAGAGAGGTCGGGGGGGGGGGGGGAGGGAGGGTGGCCGATGGGACTGGCGTTTATTTGAATACGTTAAAGATGCTTCCAACTTGCTTTTAATAGAGGCAGAAACAGAAATTGTCAGTTTGGGAGATTTCGAGACAGTTATACATCCGTAATCTTTTTTCAAACATACAAAAGGTTAGCATTCCAACTTAAAAAATCTTTGCAATAATTGGCTATGACGCTATTGTTGAAGTTTTGGTGATGTATTTACATTTATAGCGGTTTTTTCGAAAGGGGGCTGGGGGTAAGCTTATTAAGCCTCCTCTGACTGCCAGACAGTTGTGTCTTTAGCCCAAAAAATTTTAGAGGTATCTTAATTTGGCTTTTTATAGAGAAATACAACGGATGCAAAATGACAAACCTGTTGGTTTTGATATTCAAAGTCTTCTTTAGTTTTTTAAAATAAGAATTTTCCAGCATTTGCTACACAAATATGTCATAAACGTGTGGGAGATTAGAGCTGTTACTTAAGAGAGTAACATGCACAGCAAAGAAGGAGGAGAGATAAGGACGATAGAAGTTTGGAAGAGTAAACCAAACCAGATGACCCGCAAATCACTGATATCAAAGTCCCATCTCTGCCTAAAGAGTACTTTTTACTGAAAATGAACGGACTCTTGTTCTGTTCTTTTAACAATGGTATTATTTTGGTAAGTAAATGTCGAATGCGCTCGGAACAGAGTCGCTTCTCTAAGCTTGTGCCTGCTTTATACGCCCGTCGCCAAACTATGAGTCATTAAAGGAGGCAGGCTGTTTCGACCTTGTCTGTGAACGCCAACGCGAGCCGAACGAGATACGGCATACCGTCACAAAAAAAGAAAATTTGTGATAGAATAACTTCTCTATACGAGAATTTAACTAATGTTTCCTAAGTGCACTGCGAAGAGCCAGGACATTGCTTCACAGACACGACCGGTCACGGTTCTATTTTTTTATCACGATTTTTTGTGCGGCCGTAACCCTTGGTTGCCCCGTCCTTGGTTTTACAGGGACATTTCCCGTTGTCTAGAAACTTTCTTGCAGCCTTCCAGATGTCCATTGGTGAGCATTAAACATGCTGCCACGCACCTTTGACTTACACTGGCGATGAGAATCCCATTGGTGCGGTTGTGCTCTCAGTGCTCAAACTTGGCCTAGCGTTAGGAGTAAAAGTGAGGCAGCGTGGTGGAATCAGGCTCTCGTCAATTTTTGAGCATGTAGAGTTATTGGTATCATCTTAAAGCTTGTTCACTTGTCTTTATTTGGATGAAACAATTATCCATTTATCTTGAATACAAGTCGAGATATTTGCGAAAGAAGGAGGTGAGGGTCACCTGTTTTCAGAGGCAAAATTAGTGAGAAAATGGCCGCCAAAGATTAGTTATTTCCTTAGCTTAAGAGTCCGTGGTAAATTTACATTTTTGTGCCTTTAATCAACGCTTTTCAGAAAAATCCACACAGAAATGAGTTCTTTAATGGGCATGAAAGGTGTTGAGTCAAAAAATAAAAATTTGATAAAAATTCCCAAACCTGGAAAAATGCAAGTTTTTTCACTTTGATTATTTTGACGAGAGCCTATTCCACCACGCTACCTCACAAAAAGATCAATTTAAGAACTGAACGCGTTTTCTTTCTCGCAACAATTACGTGCTGATGTGTAGAGCAATCCTGTTCGATTCATTGCAATAAGAAAAAAATGTAGGCAATAATATTTTACGCGTTTTCTCGCAAAGTGAGAGATGACCACACCAACAAAAGAATGCTTATCTAATGGCCAGATGTGGACAATAGCTCACATTATGTACATTTCATCAAACATATAATTTGATAAACGATTCGTGCCATTGAAAAGTGAGGCGTTTTTGATTGAGTTGAGTATAGTTTTCTTAGGTTTCGTCTCTCGTGTACATACAGTCACGATCTGCCGTCAACGTCCATATCATGTATCTGTATGAATCACATTGTTATTACCATCACTTCTGTGCAAATCCACCAGGTAACTCTACCCCTTCCACCACCCCCTTCTCTCTCCCTCAGTCTGTCTGTCTGTGTGTCTGTCTGTCTGCCTCTCTCTATCTCTCTCCCTCCCCCCCCTTCTCTCTCTCTCTCTCTCTCTCTCTCTCTCTCTCTGTCTATTTACTTACTTTTTTCATAATTTTCAAGCCATTCAGCACGCTAGCACACTATTAAAGTATGTGTTCGCTCTCTTGTCACCTTTTCATGAAAGAAAAATCAAACTGCTCTCCACAGATGATGTCCGTTAATTAGAAACAATGTGATTACAGCCTTCCCACGCTGGGCAACAATTACGCAGAAGCAAAACGTTTCATAACTTTTTTCCGGCTGAAGTTGCTTAAGGCTGTCCTGAAAACCGGTTAAGGCAACTGCCCTATAGGGTTAACACAAAATCCCTTTCAATATTTTGGGAGATAAAGGTTAAGTGAGCTAATAAAGAAAGGGCTTCACGCTTCTCAGCTGCTTGAGTTAACGTATGTAAGAAAAATAAAGTGTGTACATACATCTATTACTACCTAATAACATGCATTCTTCGAAAACGTTTCCAGCTTACATTTGTTCATAGCTGCGGTGCTCTTAGATTAGTAAACCAATATGTCTCTACTGGATACGCTTTTCCAGTTACGCGTTTTTCTTCTCAGTGGAAGTTTTCTTCTTTTGACTTTTGGTATGTTGGAACCCCCTATACACCACACTGACGCCATGATGTCTGAATCGGAAATCCCTCTCCTGTCCCCACAAGGCGAAAAAGGGACGTCATTCGCCACCCACACTTAGATAAACCAACAATGGGACAGGGTCGGTTTTCAGCCTGTGGTCAGCTTTTCCCGTCTCTCTTCCTATTGTCCACAAGCACACATCATCAACAAGGTCCCCCTGCCTGTTCCCCTGACTCGCGAGGCCAAAAAAAGAAACATCCACAGACGCAGTACAATATGTAAATGTAAAAAAACAGGGATTCTTGTATTTCGCCCACGAAAAGAAAAAGGTCAGCAGTGCTGTAATGATCTTTTCTCTGATGAAAGGATACAGTAAAAAATGTCTGTGCGTTGCGATAATTTTTTTTTCGGAGCGTAAATCTGATTTCGGACTTCACATAGAGATCGTCTCTATTATTGTGGTTATCTAAAAATACCCAAAAACCTACCAAAACCACTCCCTCCCCCCTTTTTCTGAAACTGCACGAATGCTTAAACTAACTCTAGCAGTGTTCTAGAAGCATAAAAGAGCAAGTATATTTTTCCAGTGCGCAAAAACACTTTAGGTCACATTTTGAGTTCAGATTTGTTGTGATAAATGTCGATCATAAACACTGTCCGTCGTTACTATAGAAAGAGAGAGAGAGAGAGAGAGAGAGAGAGAGAGAGAGAGAGAGAGAGAGGGGGGGGGTAGACGAGAACGAACAAATTGATTTTGATAGTTATTGTTAGCTATAGTTATAGTAAACGCTGTAGCAAGTAGGATCGGTTGTGTCAGTTCTGTCCTATCCAATTAGTGGCCTTACGTCTTGTTCTCCAAAGCCCCCCTTGTAACAATTCTAATCTTCTGGCGCTCATATTATGACCTTATGCAGTTGCGAGCGCCGTAAAACCTCTACTAAAACAAAACAACGCCCCCCCCCCCTTGATGAATGCACAATCACAGTTTTGTATCTAAGATTCCAGCGTTAATAGGGCATTTCCCAGCTAAATAAAGGATGTTTTATAAATGATCTTGCTAATTAATGTACTATAAAGCGCACAGAGCTTGCTGTCGAGCGGGGATTTTCGCTACACACGTTATTCTTATTCTAATTTTCATCATAAACCAGTTCTTCCAGTTTTGTCTTAGCAGTTTCGATTTCGCTACATGCTTCTTGCCCAACCGTCCCATGTCTGTGGATTCTGTATCGGCGTCTGTTGTGTATCAATCAGACACTTCGCAGTCACACACTGGAGACCGGAGTTCGATTCCCGAAGAAGGAGAATTTTTATTGAGTATCTGTCTTTCTGCTAAGATGTTGTATCTCTGTGGCGCCAGTAGCACAGTGGTAAGGCTACCGGGCCCGTAATAGGAAGATTGCGGGTTTGGGGGTTCTTGTCTAAACTTGGTCAGACGTTATTTCCTAAAAAGTCAGAGGTCTGCGTATGCCGTTCATCGGCGTCGCTTTCTCCACTGGGGCCAGTCCTCTGTCTCCTAAAAGTTTTAAATGTCACACTGAATATCAAGTTGACTCATAACGTGCGCATGTATCGTATTTACAGTCAATATACCGTCATTCAATAAACCACTAATTATATTTTTAAACCACCATTTTGGCCACAAAATAAATAATTCAATGGTGAGATGATACACACAGAATCTGTGACGAAATAACTACGCATCGGTGACAAACTTGAGACACATACCCATGGCTTAGCAAAGAACTCTGAACTTATGTCTCGAAGGTCAATTTACGGTTAACTTGTCAAATTATTTGAATTTTAAGTTTTTAATATTCTGTTGGACGTTTTTGCTGTCAATTGTCAAATTTAGCCTCTGTGGTAAATAGTAAATTTTAATATTATAAATTATTATATCTTTCTCGCAAGGAAACTGATCTATTGTTTGAAAGCTTCTTAGTTGACGTGATGTCTAGCTCCAGAACCGATATGCAAGAGCTTGTGTCTAGTTGGCTGATGTGTCCACCTATTTGATTGACTAATATTTAAGATTTTTTTTCAGCATGTTTTTACGTTCTTGGTTAGGCAGGAAGTTTGGTTTATTTTAGGTAGAAATTGAGACAGGGGCATATTAGCTGTGTTGCAGCGAAATTAGAATACTGGCGGGATTGGTAAACCCGACTTTGTAAGAAAATTCATACAGACAGAGTAGACAGTTTAAAAAATATGTACGTTATTCAAAGACCCCCCCCCCCCCAAACAAAATAACCTGTCTGTTGTGTAATGCTTAAAGAAATTGTAAAATTACACATCTTTAAAAATACTTTTGGACGTTCCCCCACCCCCAACCCCAACCCCCCACACGCTTTTACACACATCTTTATATACATATAGGAAGACCCAAAAACCAACAAAAATACACATACAAACACATACAAACACAAACACACAAACGCGCTCACATACTCAAAAATACTCTCTCTCTCTGTCTCTCTCTCTCTGTCTCTCTCTCAGTCTCTCTCTCTTTCTCTCTGTCTCTCTTTTTTGTTTTCCCTCCCCCTCCCACTTCTCTCTCTCCCTCTCTCTCTCTTGCTCTCTCTCCCTCTTTCTCTCTCTCTCTCTCTCTCTCTCTCTCTCTCTCTCTCCTCTCTCTCTCTCCCAAATACTCACACACCCAAATGAACACAGGTGCACACACACACACACACACACACACACACACACACACACACACACAAACACAAACGCACAAACACACACAAACACACACAAACACACACACACTCACACGACAGAAAACAACAACACTCACACACACACACATATACGTACGCGCGGGCGCGGGCGCACATGCAAACACAAAAAACAGAAACAAACATACACACACACAAACTTTTAAGGACGCATATTATTATAATGCACACTTGTACACATTTATACTTCCTCTTACATTCCTGTAGCTCAAACTGTGCATTTATTTCATTTCATAATAATGCTAATAATAATATCTTAAACGACAATACAGATAAAAAGACATTATATTATTTTCAATGCCTAACGAAATTGATTCAAGTATTGCCAAATATTCGGTTATACATGGAACCTTTTAAGCAGAACATAATATGGAAAGGAAAAGGAATTAGAATACTTTTTAAATTCCCCGCTGTTTCTCCAAAAAAAAAATGAATGTCTGAGCAAGAGAAGGAACATCCGTGAAAAATCAAGATCTTATGTTTAAAAAATGTGAAAGGCAAAATGTTTTTTTTAAAGAATTCGCAGAGTTTAAAAAAATGAATTTTGTTTGTTTACTCTTTCATGGATCTAATGTCACATCGGCAATAGAGATATTGCAAGATTGTTTATCTGCTAGTTTATGGACGGTATATGAAAATGTATTGTTTGCAAGGTAATGATATAACATAGAATTATTATTATGGTAACACTTTCTCGTGTTTAGGTTCTACTTGAATTAATAGATCTTCTCTTCGCTTGTGTTTTTAAAATGTGATCTGTGAAGTGCGTATGATAATTAGTTATCGTCAGCCTAATGATTCTTTAGACAAGTCAAGCTTCAGAGGCTTTGCACCTCCACACACGACATTTCAAGTGAGGACGATAGTAATGCTACATTGTGAGAACAACACAAAAACAACATGACATTTAAATAATCTACCTGGGAAGATTGCTGTTAATGTCCTGGAGCTGAGCAGATTATAGACGCCGTCGACCAAATGCAACAACTGTTGATTCTCAAGAGTTCTTCAAAAGTCCTTTTCGAAAATTGACTTGAGCAGGGATCTTTTCTCTGGTACCTCGAGTTCTTTATATTTTTATTTTCAAGTTTGTTTTTTGTTTGTTTTTTACTTTTCAAGTTTTAGCAAAAAGTTTTCAACTGTCCTTACTCGTTTTACCTTGTGTCTGTTGATTGTTTAAACTTTCGATGCCAAACTAATTTTTCTGACGGCAGCCGTTGTACAAACAAGGGAGGGGATGAGGGGTGGGCGATTTATATAGCCTACCTCGCCTTCTCGCGCCGGGCTCTGACCGCCCTACCAGGAGTTGTTTCCCCCTAGTTGCTGTCGTGCTTCCACTGGCGTTGTCGTGAGCAGCAGGAAGGGAGACAACTCACGTGCGTCGCTAGATTAGGGAGTGCGTGGGTGAGGGAGGAGGGGAATCCATAATAGCATTAGTAGACACAGAACGACATCGAAGACGTCACCGTAGAACGATACCGAGACGAAACAAAGCTCTACAGCGATCGGAACTAGTGTTTGTGGTTCTTTGATATCGTTTCATATTCAAATATTGTGACTATTTATATTTCATCTGTGTAACATTTCTGTTCTATGTCGCTTTACAACACTAAAATTATAAAGTACCATGAGCATAATACGGTGTATAATTTCTCTTTGTATCCTTTTGGGTCGTTTCAATGGTGTTCTGACGTGATGTTTTTTTGCAAAGATGCTTCGGTTGTTGTTTTGTTTTGTGTATCGACATTCTCGTCGTATGTTAATTGGTAGATCAACAGATAGACCCTACTTGTAAGAAAGCATTGTATGGTAAACTCGTTCTTGTCTATGTAACGCATGTTTGTTACCAGCAGTTCAAACTGTAAAATCATGGAACAGGTGGGACCATTTGGGCTTGACAGGATGCCATATTTTCAAATGAGATTAAAATGTAGTGTCCCTGTCAGAGTTTCGTTGCGAAACTTGATTTTAGAAAAATTGATCACGATACTGTGTGCAGAGTGGAGCAGAATGTACTAAATAGAAACAAATATTGGAATGAAAAGTATTTTTTTGTAATGCCAATTACACGTTAGACTCCGCTGGAATGTAACAACTATTTCAGCACAGTCTGGCTCTATCAGGCAGACTTGAGGAAGCCCACCTCCTAAATATAATTAAACTTTGTCGATTGAGGAGAAGAACACGTACAATCATAATGGCAGGGCAGTAATCAGCTTATGAAGTCATGACGCGTTTGCCTTTCACGTACACATAATCGCACAAGTTCTTTAATTAAAATGCTATCTCATTATAATTTAAAGATTCAATCCAAAAGTCGTGTGTTTTTCGTCATTGCATGTATTCAAATACAAATCCTTTTTTTTCAAATCTTTGTCACATGTGATGTTACCGAAAAAGGGAGGGGAAGAGGGATCATCTTTATGTTCTCTTCAAGTGGTGGCATAGTATTTCACATTTTCGTGTAACTCCCTTCTGTCAAGTTTTCAGGGCACTTGAAACAGAGCTTGAAACCTCTGGCACTAGAGAAATGCAGCATATCTACTTCCTGTTACAATGATACAAACATTATAGCACAGATCTAGTCACACACCAACCAACCTCTTGAAAATTATTTCTTTACTATTAACCCAAATAGTTTAATTACCCCCTAGTACTTACATGCCAAGAATAACTGTTTTGCGACGCAAACGTGTTGATTTTTTTTCCACTTCCCCAGTCCCTCCCCCTTTATGGATTAAACCTCCCACACAGGGTAATAATGGCATGCAATGATAACTCACCAGCGCAGAACCTTTTCTGCATGTGTAATTACCGTATCGACGCTTTAGCGGTAGATGGCTGTGCCGTGTCGTCTGCTCTGGAACAAGCGGAAGAGAGACTGGAATAATATTCTGCACACGTCAATAAAGAGAGACAGCGACGCTCCAGTAAATAAAACGTGCAAACTGGTGCGATTGCCTGTTGATTTGTTTCTGTTTTCTTTTGTTTTGTTTCTTTGGGATTTGTTTTATCTTACACAAAAACAGATACAGCGGAAGTGTGTATTTTTGTTCTTGTTTTACAATTTTCAGATTGTTTTTTTCTCTTATCATTATAGACGTCTAGGCTATACGATTATATCACTGGTTCTTCTTTGTATATTCGAAGGCAAAAAAGAAGAGCATTACTGTAATAAAAAAGAAAAAGGAACGAAATTCGGAATAAAGTTATGTAGAAAAGGGGGTCATTAGGGAAGGGGGACAAGAAATGACAAGGAGAGATCAAATTCTTCAGGAGGAAAAGGGTTAGGGTGGCTTAGGAAGGAAAAAAAGAATAAAGATAGCATATTATAATTATCATTTTAGTACAATAAAGGGGAAAGAAAAACAAGAAAGGGAGGAGGGAGAGAGAGAGAAGTAGATAGATAGATAGAGAAAGAGACAGAGAGAGAGAGAGAGAGAGAGAGAGAGAGAGAGACTGAGAGAGAGAGAAAGAGTAGAGACATAGATAGACAGAGATACGGGAGGATTAAACCAGGCTCTGTCGTCACGTGATCCCCTATCGACCAAACAGCTGTCGGCTGACGGACCCCTGTATTCCACCAATCGAAACCCGACCATCACAGTTTCACAAGGTTTTACGTAAGGTGTCAGTACAAAGTACAGGTCCGTGCCCGATGTATATATACGAATCTTATTGTTTCGAGTTTTATTATGTTAAATAATAATGTAAAAATGCCTGTGCGGTAGTGGGTGATGTTGACTGTTTTTTTTGTTTGTTTTTTTGGTTGGGTTTTGTTTTGTTTTTTGTTGTGGGTTTGTTTTTTTTTTGGGGGG
>NW_004797495.1:389557-391628 GCF_000002075.1 Aplysia californica | reverse complement strand
CCCGCCCCCAGGAAACAAGAGATAATCCAAGGAATTCAGGCATAGAGGTTTGCAAATCTCAAAAAGATAAAAAGTGTACGTTCCGCTAAGGAAATGCTCTTGGTCGTGTTTTGCGATCTCAAGCGAATAATACACAGGGAATTATTTGAACAGGGATTTACCGTCAACACTGATGGACACCTGGAGACTTCAAAATTTTCTGGCGCATTTATTTACCACGCGACGCGTTCTGCCTGACTTAACTAACAAAAATCCATTCTCCCTCATGACAATGCCCATCCCGTCAAGAGCCTAAAGACTCAGGGTGCCATTATGCTACTCATGTTCCACAATGTTTTGTCAAACCAATTCTATAGTCCAGACCTTGCCCCATCAGACTTCTTCTTAAGCTCAAAGAACACTTGAAGGGAAATCAATTTAGCAGCGATATAGGAACCAAAGCTAGTGTGTATATGTAGTGCAAAGGAACACCGCTTGAAATGTCCCCGGCGCGAGGTAGAGAGCAGTGACAGTTGATCTTTGGTGTGGTCATGTTTAATAGAAATGGCGATTACGTGGAATAATAAAAGTAGAATTTCATAGCTGACTTCCCTAGCTTTCAATAGGTATAAAATTTGTGTTCATTTACTATTTTAAAAAAGATTAAAATAGCTTAGAGGCGAAGGAGGAAGAACTGCAAAACCTCAGCAACCTAACTGAACCATTACATTGATTAGGGGGTGGGTCGTGTTTCATGACACAGGGCCTTCAGTATTTAAATCCATCTAGGTAGGACGAAAAAGCCAAGAAAACTGCAAAGGAAGCGTAAATTCTCCCTTTTAAAGTAAAGATTCGATTCTAAATTACTCGCGTAGCAGCCCAATGTACTCCACACTGAGCCAACAGAATACATTGGTTGCTAAGTGTTCCAAGCATGTGAGTTCAACACCTTTGACCTTACATGAGTGCTAATCGTGATCCGACGTCAGGGGTATGGAACAATTTTTTTCATCAGATATCCGATGTCTTCCTTATTCATTACGCAGGTTACCATTGTTATCACTCTATTTCTATCTCTATACTTTTATGGGCGGTTGTAAGCAGACCGCTAACAGATTCAGACTTGGCTGTTAATTGGTTTGATTAGAACATGAGCTTTGCTCACTTTGCGTTGCGTATATATGACGATATCGGACTTTGTTTTTCAATATTAACTATTCCCGTTGCACAAAAAAACTGGCAATCTAACAATGGGGTCGACAACCTTAAAAAAAAACCTGTTTCGTGAGACAGGTTGTAATGAGAGAAAAACAAGAACATTACTAGATCGTGTTTCCGGCCAGGTTGATTATCCTGTCTGACTCAGAGTAAGAAAATCACAACAGTATCATTTTATTCAACTTTCACAGTTTGCTGATAAACCACGCTAACAAGTTGGGCAAGAGTACTGAACAAGAGACAGTAAAGTGATTTCACCACACCAACTGATTACCGTCTAATTATTTGCGATGTATTCGGGACATCTAGGAGACAAAGTGTTTAAGAATGTTTTGATAGTCATCTATACCCCTAAACTCAAATGACATCACAATAACTCTCCCTGCCCGTCTGTTGCTTCCACAATAATATCTCAGTCCTCTAGGGGACATGCAGCGTTTCGGCGTGTTTGGCGCTCACTGTTATCATTCATATACACTGCCTCTGCTGATTACGAGATACCTCTTCGCTACTGGATGAACTGTGTGCAAC
The DNA here is from genome assembly GCF_000002075.1 of Aplysia californica. Classification (NCBI taxonomy): domain Eukaryota; kingdom Metazoa; phylum Mollusca; class Gastropoda; order Aplysiida; family Aplysiidae; genus Aplysia; species Aplysia californica. Next base: position 389,900 of record NW_004797495.1, on the reverse strand, counting down.
AGGATACAGTACTTTTAAAAAAAGAATGCAACATTAGGGTTATTAAATGAACTAGATCTAGTAACTTAAAAAAAAACACCTTAAAAAATCAGAATTCCGTTGACCTACAGCTCGACTGGGGCGTCCTGAGATAGACCGTTATACATCAAATGAGACGATACTTACTCTTGGTAACATGACTTGGCAGTGCATAGCTCTGTGGTGCATCTAGGTGTTTCTGATTTTGTTATTTCTTAAACTCCATAATACAAGTTTTCACATATAAAGTATAAAAAGAAAGCAATTTGTCATCCAAAACGGATCGGACGTATTGGAATATAGAAGGGTGGAGGTGAATGGGGGG
>NW_004797495.1:387228-389171 GCF_000002075.1 Aplysia californica | reverse complement strand
ACACACACACATACACACGCACACACACACACTTACACACGCACACACACACAGACACACAGACACACACACACACACACACACTCACATATACACACACACGTGCGTGCAAGCACACGAACACAGACATCTCTTTGCCCCCTTTCCTTCATCCCCCTCCCCTCTTCAACTCCTAATGAATATTTCCAGGTACAGCCCGTTTTGGCAACCTCTAATATTGAGCATCACTTCTGAAAAGCTCAGTGTAATGGCAAGACTCTGCGCCTTCAATAGAGAAAAAGCCACCCGTAAGTTCAATTTCTGGGAACGAAAAGAGGTTGTGTTTGTTAGTTTGATTGTTCTGATTTTTGGGGTTTTTTTCAGCATTGGGGAGGAGATAAAAAAAAAGGGGGGGGGGGGATCGACATTCTCTGAAGGAATCCTTTATTCCAATCAGCCCTGGTTAGCCTTGGCAGAATGGATCTATGCAGGTCGCCTCCCAAATGATCTCCAGTGTGGCGACGAAGGCGGAAAATATTTACAATCATCGCAATCAAATCTGTTTGAGCAGTTTGAGCACATCTGCCTAGAGTGCATATAAAGGCTGAACTTTCCTGTCGGGACATTTCTTCAAGTTTGTTCTCTGAGCAATGTATCGTTATGATGTCTAATTTTTTTTCTAGATTTGAGAATTGCAAAATAGTCTAGATCTCTGGACAATTTTTTTTCAACATCGCCAGAATGTGTCCTTGTACATGTTACCACATTTCTTCTCCAGTCAGAGACAGCTGATTTTGTTGTCCTCAAAGGTGCTATAATTTCTTCACCCCTTCTCATCCCCCCTCCCCAAAGGACAATTTTGCTTACCTCACAAAATTCAGCCAGCGATTATCCTTCAGTAGCCAACGCCGATAGCTAGAATTAATATTTCGATACTTACTATTCACAAAACAGTCAACGAAGATATAAATAAAATAACGGACCTGAACACCCACAGTGATCACCCTGATTACCTAACACTGAAAGCCAAAAAAGGAGAGTAGGAACAGGTCATTCACGCCTCCCCTGGCAGTACCCATGTGAGTAGTGTAGTATTATTATACATTATTCATGTATAGACCACAACATTGCTGCAAAAAAATTAGAGATAGCTTGAAGATTTCAACATAGATATGGGGTGGAGATTCTTTAGGGCATTACCACTGGGAGGGGAAGAGTTAATCTGCCGTGTTCAATGTACAAGAGGCATGTATGAAACCCTTTAAATGTACTGAATCCGATGTTTCTGAAATCGATTTTTTCAGGGGGAGGGTTCTCAAGATTGATCTAATACCGTACATTTCACATTATGTCTGGACTTGTCGCAAACTATGACGTCTATGGGGGCTGCGAAAGGAGTTTATTTAGATACATACTCCCACACAAACAACAACGACGGATTCATCAGTCGTTATAGGTCCACTGTATCGCCCAAGGTGAGATTGCGAAGTACTACGTCAGCCATTCTCATGTGGGAAGATTACCCCCCTTGGGGGGCGTCAGAGTACCCATAGACATGGAATTAATAACTGAATACAAAGTGGCCACGGGTACACTTGACCACCCTACCTTCCACCAACCCACCGACACCCCCCCACCCACACACCCCCACACAAACACAAACACACACACACACACACACACACACACACACACACAGACTCACACACACACCTGGAGCCAGTACAACTTTTCGGAAAAGAGATGTCGTCCATAGCTGTTACAACAATCTCTCTAAGCCCAAAAAGAAAAAGAAAAAGAAAAAAGAAAGAAAAAAGAAAAGTAAAATTAGGAGAGAGAAGAACATTTTCATTTCATTTTTCAAACAATTTTATTAATATCATCTCTTTCTTTCGTTTTTCTTAACATTTTCAAACAAATGCAACCATTTCCTCAGATTAATGAATTATAGATTAAATAGTGTG
>NW_004797495.1:384571-385562 GCF_000002075.1 Aplysia californica | reverse complement strand
GAGAGAGAGAGAGAGAGAGAGCAAAAACGAATAAAAGGGAGCGGCTGACATAAAAAAGAAAACCAGAAAACAAAAATGTTGACGTGAAAGAGAATCGCAATTTTTCCATTAAACAGACAAACAGGGGGGAGAGGAGGTGGGTCACCACCGCCTACTGTTGCTTATTCAAAGAATGATCCCCTGTGTCGCTAACCTAGTTTGATGATACAAGGGCCGGGTTCCCCATACTTAGCGGATGCAATGCTTCTCACAGCAAGCTCTACTAAAATATTCTTTGCCGGGGACGAAATGAGCAAACATTGCGTCACAATCATTTCTATAATTGTCTAATTCGATTTATCGGGTTTACTATTTTTGTCGACATACACTCCCTCACCTTTTCAACGTTTCGGTACAGACTCTAAGTACTTGCTTAACCGTAGGAAACCGATCAATGGTTTAAAAGCAAGTTCTGCAAATATGAAAATTAGTAAAGTGTAACGTACTCTCTTGTTTGGTAACAGTTTCGAATTTGCTGATTCTAAACATCAGCGCACCAATGATTGGGGTCTCTTTCTTTTCTTTATCTTTTTCAGTTCCGGAGTGGTTTGGGTATGATTGCTAATTTGTTTGTTTGTTTGTCTATTTGTTTATTTATTATGTGTATTTTTTTGTTTTGTTCTTTACACAAAAAAAGGGGGGGGGGTATTTTTTCGCCCTCAATTAAACAATGTTGATAATTTAGCAGTCTGTAGAATCGCACTCAAGTCTTTCGCGTGCAAGGTGGAGAACCAAACCATTACGCCAGCATGCAGACTGGAGATATTTCCAAAATAAAAGGAGCGTTTCAGAATTTGAAATATAGATCTAGATGTAGGCTTAGACGAGATACTTTTTTAAAAGAGTTTGAGGGATGTAAGCGGAAACAGATTAAGTGTGACTGTTTTGCACACCCATTGCATCATCATCATCATCATCATCATCATCATCATCATCATCATCATCATCATCA
>NW_004797495.1:379226-382588 GCF_000002075.1 Aplysia californica | reverse complement strand
GGGGGGGAGCAAACAACGGGAATACTTGATAAAAAGACAAACAAAACTTCCACACTCAGGAATCGAACTCACGTCGTGTGAGTGGTACAATCAGAGCCAAACCAGGCGTTGGTAAAGCAGCACTGAATACTTTCTAACAGTAGGCTCAAATAATTATAATTGTCAGCTCAATAGCTTAAAGTTTTATGGCCATCTCTTTTCTGCCTACAGTAAACCTTCAATAATTTTCTCTAGGATAAATTCGGAAACTTTGTTTAATCTTGTCGAGCTTTCTATTTTGACTAAACAGACAATTAATTTTATGTTTTACTCCAAAGCCTCTTGGGTGGTCCCTTAAAGTTTTGACGAACTGAAATGTGGCCATGAGCCTGTGAAAGGTGTGTGTGTGTGTGTGTGTGTGTGTGTGTGTGTGTGTGTGTGTGTGTGTGTGTGTGTGTGTGTGTGTGTTTGTGTGTGTGTGTGCTCTTCTTCCTAGCGATGGGTGCTGATTGTTTTCTTTCCTGTCACTTTTCATCTCCTTGAACGATTATCTCGAGCAGCTTTCTTACCCTGATTTAGCATCTCGATATAGTTTTCTTACTGGGCCCGTTGTTTTTTGTAGAGCTTTCTTCGTTCCGCGTGTCTTTTATGATTAGGTACACAATCTTCCTGGAGTCCCTCAACTCTTTTTATGAGCTTCATTTTGTTGTTGTTTGCTGTTCTTTTGTCAGGCTTTTGCCCTCGGGAAAATGTGTTTCCCGGTTTCCTGATTTTTGTAATTATCCTTCGGATCGGCTGTACGCTGAATCTTGCAACAGATTGTTGTTATGTTACTAAAAAGTATATACGTGTTTGAAACTTCGTGACGCCAAGACAACTCGTTGTCGGAGAATCTACTGGAGACGACATTTCAGCTGACAGATATGTTCTGGCATACCTGAATAGCGCTGAGTGTTTTCTTTCGTTGAGATGGACTTTTCGTATATTCTGTTTCTCTTCTTTTTTAGTACTTTATCATTGATTTACAAAGAACTAAACCGAAATAATAATGGCGAGAAAGAGCTCGAGAAAAGTAGTATACTAGACATAAGTAAGACACAAGAACAATAAATAAAAGCACGATCTATTGTTGACACCCCGAACCCATCGAACCTTGTAAAATGGCGATAACAATAATTACTATTATTATTAATCCAACTGCTTGCTGTACGTTGTGTTTGTTTCTTGCTGAGATCTTTTGAAGTACATGTTGGTACTACAGTCAGCACATAGTGCCAATCGAGGTTTGTTTTGTAACAGTTAGCCTCCTGGACGGTGTGCGCCTAAGATATGAGCTTTATTTCCAGATAGGGATGTAACTTTATCCATTCTGTCTGTGGTGGGCAAAAAACATTTACCATCTATAACTTGATACTAATATTAGTTTCTTCTTTCCTGATAGGATTGTTCAACTGTTTTCTTTAACAAGTACCGTCTAAACTTACTTGATGTTATCAGTGTGGGCCTAGGTTTTATTTTATTTTTTTTATCCCTCGCCGCTCTATATGAGATTGGCGCCTTCTGATTTGTAGAAAGAAGTGAGTATGATAGTGTCCAATAGTGTATTTACGTACATACTTAGTTTGACATGTAACTGTTACAGATAGAGATTCCAAGATTTTTGAAGGAAGTCAATGATCTGAGAGCAATGATGATTTTAGAAATTATGGTGGTGATAGGTGACGATGAGGAATTGCGTTAAGTAATGTTAGCCCTAGTCCTATCTTCACTATAGGCATAGGTAGCATAGATAGTCATCTGTCCCACCACGAGGGGAAACAACCCCCTCTTTTCAGAGGGTGCCAGTTGTACACCAAAGTAGAAAACACGGAAAGCTCATCAGGAGAAAAGAAAATGCATGTATATATTCGGGCATAGCAGGATATCTCAGACAGAGCTAAAGTGTCACACAGAGTATAGCGGTTTCAGAAGGTCTAGAATCTATTTTTTTTCTTTCTGTTGTGCCGATCTTGTGGCATCTTTTATACATCGAGAGAACGTAGTGTTGATGATCAGTGTCTCTGCAAACTGTAAAATGAAGCTGCCAACCCGGATAAAGTTCTTTAAAAAAAAGAAGTTGAAATTTTGACGAAATCATTTTTTTAACCTCTTATTATTTTGGAAAATCCAGAAAATTATTCCGGTTGGCAACTCCTCTCTGTATAAAAAAGTGTCAAAACAAAACAGTCACTACTAGACTTCAAGGAAATTTGAAAAAAAAATTGCAAAGAAAAAAAGAGGGCCCAGACATAGGATTGTTGTTGAATTTGTATTCTTGTACAACTGTCCTTAGAGAAGAAATATTGCATTAACTTCTTAGAATAATTATGTACGTAAGACTTAATCAAAAACAGGAAATGTTAACGAAACCCCACTTTTACGCTATGGGAAGTTTTTTTTGCGACAAATCCAATTATTTTTCTGTATTGTATTTCAGTTGAACTCCGAGCAGATATTTCTCTGTCTTTATTGCATCAAAGATTTGGTATGATTTACTGGACCTGTGTTTGCGTAAAGAGCATCAAAGGTGAAATCCCCTTCTGATCTGGTTTATAGAAAGATTGGTGTAAATTCTGCAGCGTCTAACATACAGTGCACACTGTCAGTCAGAATCATCGGACTGAGTCAGAGCCAGCCTGATTTTCCATCATGGATGGGGCAAAAACACTTATTTTGGCACAACACAGCATAATTCAACTGAATTCTACTGTGATCTTCAAAATCAAACTCGTTTTTCTTTTAAGATCCCAGTTTGAATGGGTCGTATTGTGCCAAAATAGCAGCTTTTGCCACTTTCGAGAACAGGTCCGATGATTCCAGCTGGTGATATAATATATGTGAGGCATGCTGACAAAATGAGTTACTTCTCGCAATCCACAAATGGAGATTTTGGCCAAAAATCACCATTAGGGTCAAACTTGTAGATTTTCAGTTGATGCCATATTCTCCAACTCTAACCTGTCTTTTATTATTCCCTACTTATAAACTGTAAAAACTTCACCTATAAGCATGATGTATCTATTTCCTTAAGGCTTGAATCTGAGAAGTAACTCATTTTGTCAGCACACTTCACATATACTGTTTATAAGCCTCTTGCACTCACTTACGGCGACTTTTTAACTTTGACAGTAAAACGCGATTTTTCACATTAAATGTTACCTCGCTTGAGCTGTTGATTTTCCTTTCATCTTGTGAATCTGTTCATCAGTCGCTGTTAGATGAATCTACGTCAGTTTCCCTCTCCGTATTCAAAACAGGCTTAAAACGAATATCTTTTCCCATTACGGAGAGCGATTCCACGATCCAGTGGGTTTAATCTATAGGTTTTTTCGGGGGATGGGGGG
>NW_004797495.1:368597-377572 GCF_000002075.1 Aplysia californica | reverse complement strand
AGAGAGAGAGAGAGAGGAAAGAGAGAGTGAGAGAGAAAGTGAGAGTGGGTGAGACAGAGAGAGAAAGATAAGGAAAGAGATGGAGTTACAGATAAAAACGGGGGAAAGGAGTAGCGGGTACCAAGTAGTCGTGTTTCACTGTCCAGACAGCATCCTGGGATCGGAAGTCTAGTGCATTCTGGTCATGGCCTCACCCAAAAGGTCACCGTCCCCACAGGCACATCATACCGTAATCAGGTTGATGAACCTCTGGTACTTCACGTCTAATGAACAACAGATGCCACGACTCCACGAGCACATTCAGAGATCCCTCACCCAGAAAAAAGTGGGAATACCAAAGACATCTAAATTGTAATTTCTTCGACAACTTTCAAAGGGCTTCCAACTAAACTTTCAAACGATAATCTAATCCTACATAGCGCCCTTCTTCGATTCCCTAGTCCATAATGAAGAGACCTCATCGTCGTTAGAAAGTCGGAAAATCTTTAAAAGTTGTTAAATAAATGTCCATTTAGATAACATTGCTGGCAAAGTAATTGAGAATTCTACATAGCTAAGGGCAAGTTGTGATCAGAATGTTGATTACTCTATGAACACGACTACGTCTAGATTAATTCCTAGCTGTTTTTCTGTACTTTTAATTAGAGATTTGACAATGATTTAGGCCTTCTATTTCTTTCGAGGTAATTCTCAATTTCAATAGCATATTGGGGATAATGTAAAGATGGAGCTGAAAGTGGCACTTGCAGGGTGCCAATGGTTGTCTTTCGGTGAGTTCCATTGAGGGTCGACGAAAACAAAACCCAACTACTTTTGGGCAACACTGAGCACTGCTTGTTAGCGTATATCAGCTATGCGTTTTGAAGCTGTATTTTCAATTTAATTGCAGCAAAAGAAAGAGCAAAGTTTCTCATCCTATGTGAAAAATATCGATGATAGTGATGAAGATCGTAATGAGTGGGACATAAACGAGAACAAGGAGAAAGAGACGGAGGGCATGGACAAATTGTAACAGCAACGAAAACCATGATAATTAATGATTTTCAAGTGTACCCTTATAAGAAATAGAAACAGGTGTCCTTTGGACTGTGGAGACCAAAAATCAACCCCAGTATTAGCAAAGTAACATGATAATCATTAGAAACCTAGTGCACCTGCTTGACGCTAAGTCCCCTTCTGGTAATCTCCATAAGAAGACTACCCCCATCTCGATATCCATCCTTTTCCGCTTGTCCTGGAGACTTGTTGATAAATCCCTTTCCTGTCTATTAGTGTCTTGTAGAGTCAGAATAAAGAGTCTGAACATATCCGGAGCTCTCCCATTAAGTAGATGTCTTAAGCATCAATGACGAGACTTTATCACTAACCGAGCACCAACCCGAATTCCAATCGTTTGGTGTGTATCAGGAGTCTCCTCGCTCAGAACTAAGGAATTACACAGGGATAAAGAAGCTATGTGGAATTACAGTGTTGTTAGAAAGTAGGAAATCTACACCACTCTTCCAGGGGAGATAAGATGTCTTCTGTCCTACCAAAAGGGAACATATCGCTCCACCTCCCGTTGGCTGCCACGAAATCCACCACGTTACTTCAACTGGCCTTTGATAGGTGATACACTTCTGTCCTTATCAAATCTGGTAAGATATTGTTATGCCTGAGTTAACACATGAAAGTAATGCGTAATTCCTGTATCTATCAAAATTGCAAGTATCAATGACTTACGTGCATGAGTGTTTTGAGAGGTTCAGGTGTGATCCTTGGATGTGGAATAATCCCTTTACCGGTGTCTGTGGTGTACAGCAGACCCGAGTTCTATTTTCATGTCAGGGGAATTCTCATCGAATGTCTCGGTCTTTCTCCAAGGAGGTTGTATCCCTCTCTATCCGGGTTTGTCCTGAAAGCAGGTGGAGTCGAAGCCTAGCACCTAAACGATCTACATTGGGTCGACGAGAACGTAAAAACACTCACATTTAAAAAATAATAAGCTCTTGCACATTGCCTGTACAGACCTACGAAGGCACTGAATTTAATAAGTCGCTAAAAACTCTAAACGACTTGGGTGGTTTGGGTGTCCTTGAAACTCCTTGGAGCTGTCCAGTCGTTCCACAACGGTATAAAAAGAAGTATCATCGCGTGGATTGAGAAGCCTCTCAGCTCAGGACCAAAATCAGAAAGAAAATTGTATGCGTTCTTGCTTCTATCAGTTTCAAAGGTGAAGTAGTACGTGCACTAATGGTCACCTGCCTAGAACCATTCCCTATACCAACAACCACTTCCCATTTCCCCCTTTACGTCGTTTTCTATATTAAAATGAGACTGTCAAATACGTCCCCCTATGTAAACCAACTGCTTTTCTCCTCGACAATGGGCAGATGTCTTTGGCAATTTCGACAGCATTTTTCAATTCTACAGAGACAGGCTTTCCCAAATTAATATGTTGGACTGTTCAGTTAACCCTCCAAAGGTAGACAATACGATACCCAAAGGCCAATGGTAAAGGAAACAATGATCTGGCGCCTTCTCATTAGAGAACTACTTTTTAAAGATGATCTAGTAAACGTGACCTACTTAGAGAAAAAGGTGGAAAAACTGATGGACTTCTGATGATTATCTGAAGAAAGAGAGATAGCAACAGAATAGGCATATAATTATCTTCCAACTAAATCTACAGTGGGTGAAGTGGAAACTCATGAAAACTCGTCTATCGGCTTTATCGTTATAAACCCGTTCCCAATCAAACCTAAGTCAGTTCCGAAGCTCTTTATAAAAATAGCACAACTTCTCTGTCAAGGAAGAGATTATGTTTTTATGCCACCCAAAGAAACAAAAACAAAACAAAAAATACCCCCCCCCCCAAAAAAAACAACAACCAACAACAACAATAACCAAACAACAAAAAATACCCCACCATCCCCTCTTCTAGTTATCCGTCCACTCGCGCCGACTTCTTCGTCCTTGTAAAGATTTCAATATTATGCTCGTACAGACCTGCGGGATTGGTGAGTTGAAAAAAGAAATGAAAGGGAAGAGACAGAAAGCCGTGTGCGTCTTACCTGAGCCATCTTAACGCTTGAGTACGCAGGATAGTTGCACAGGGCCTCTTCATTTGAACGGCCACTGGTTACATTATTATGATTATTATCATTATGATTATTACCAAATCATTATTACTATTATCAAATTATTATTATTATTATTATCATTATTATTATTATCATTATTATCATCATCATCATCATCATCATCATCATAATTATTCTTGATTGCACTCGTACATAAGGTTGTATAATTAACGAGTGAACTAGGCTTACGCTAGACTTACTACCGTAGCAGCTTCCCATGTCATGATGTTAGTTTACGTGTTGCGTGAGTCAGCTGACTCATTACTAACATGGTCCCTGGTGTAAAGCACCTTTGTAGCACGATGGACTAAAATGGTCGATTCTCCAATGAGTGTTTGGAGTGACCATCGAAATTGGGACTTGGAACAAGCTACTACGCAATGTTATTCATTGAAACTCAATATTACCGCTTAAGGCTTTTTTTATCCACCTCATATGTATACGACGTGCATATTTCGATATAAAAATTCATTCGTACAAACTGCAGTGAGGTTACTGAGCACACAGTGCTACAAATGAAACACACAGAGAGAGAGAGAGAGAGAGAGAGAGAGAGAGAGAGAGAGAGAGAGAGAGAGAGAGAGAGAGAGAGAGAGAGAGAGAGTGTGAGTGTGTGTGAGTGTGTTTTACGGAGAGGGTTGTTCCAGAACGTGAGACATGTATTTACTAATGTCCTGTCTTGTTGTTCGTATGCATGAGATCACATAATCTTTGTAACGTCTACTTGCAATTGTTAACGACCAAGACAAATTTCTCCCATCCACATGAATAAAGATTGTCATTGTCATTGTATGTGTAAGTATGTGTGTGTGTGTGTGTGTGTGTGTGTGTGTGTGTGTGTGTGTGTGTGTGTGTGTGTGTGCATACGTGTGAGTATTTTCTTGTGTGTGTGTGTTTGTGTGTGTGTGTGTGTATGTAGGAGAGAGAGAGAGAGAGAGAGAGAGAGAGAGAGAGAGAGAGAGAGAGAGAGAGAGAGAGAGAGAGAAATAGAGAGAGAGGGGGGAGGGAGAGAGAGAGATAGAAGAGGGTGGAACTGAGTGTTTTCTGTGAGTCTGTGTGCGCATGTACATAAGGTGATTAGAAAAGAAGATTCCATATCCACGTTGGATTGAAGGAAAGAGGGAGGCTGTGATGAAAAATTAAAAACTCTGAGGAAAGTGTTGATAACAGCCACGCTGAGAGTACAGTCTAAAAAACATGATAACAGAACAACACAATAATCATTATGAGAAACGAAAGCAATTTTCATAGCGGAAAAGAGACGATGATCTCTCTTGAAATTGGACCAGATCATTACAGGCTTGTCACGTACCCCCTTATTAACCGTTTTTGGGGTGTTTTTTTTTTTTTTTTTACAAATAACAATCTTTGCCAACATTATGACATCGCCGACGTCTATTTGGGCAAACACTTCCTCCTCGTCATAGTGTTGTGTTGAGCGGGACAAATTTTAATTTCCTGTGTCTATGACTGTTTTAACTCTTGAGAAGAATTCATCATTCAGTGACACTTACCCTATCAGTCTGTGTTAATGATATTGCACATACAATACTCTTACTTGTGAGTCCTAATTGATTCGGAGAAGACGAAATTGAAAAGATATATTCTAAAACGTCCATTATTTAACCGTTCGAGTAGCTTCACCTAAAATTAGCTAGCTGGTGTCTTTCAGACATTTCTTTTCAAAGCTTACTATAGCTCTGGCTGAGATGTCTGTTTTTTCACTCGTGTGTACATCACGCGGCTTTACTGCCATTGTTCTTTCTCTCAATGAGGCGGAAACGAAACGTAAAAAGGACCCCCCCCCTCCCTTTCTGTCTTTCTCTCTCTCTCTGTCTCTCCCCCCTCTCTCTCTCTCTGTCTCTCTGTCTCTCTCTCTCTCTCTCTCTCTCTCTCTCTCTCTCTCTCTCTCTCTCTCTGTCTTTCTTTAAGGCTCTGTGTTTGTCTATCTCTCTTTTTCTCTCTTTCTCGTTATCTCTATTTCTCTTTCTTGTCTCTCACATTCCTTTTCTCTGCTTCTCTCTTTCTCTTCTCATTCTTCTGTCTGTGTCTGTGCCTGACTGTCTCTGTCTGTCTGCCTGCCTGTTTGTTTGTCTGTCTCTCTCTGTCAGTCTGTCTGTCTGTCTGTCTGTCTCTCTCTCTTTCTCTCTCTCTCTCTCTCTCTCTCTCTCTCTCTCTCTCTCTCTCTCTCTTTCGCTATTGTAAACCTTCACATACTTTAGAAAAACTTCCTCATGTACTTCTTAATCTATTTGTTTTGTCTTGGCTCCCCTGTTACACTGCTGTGGCAATAACACTTTCACGGCATAATAAAGAAGACAACTTGTAACGTTATATATTACAACCTTCTCTGACAGTGATGAAATGATAATTCATAATGGAACTTTAAGAATTATTTTATAAAATGTCGTGATTAAAATTACAAAATTACAGGATCAAGAAAACAAATACTTTTTTAAGCCCCTCATCTAAAAAATTATGTTAACTTCTTTAGGAGACAACTCGGTCAGCTTATGCCAAAAAGGATACTATAATTCATCAAAGCGAAAAACGGCGATAATTGAGGAAATTTCCTTCCCATGCTGGAATCGATCTCATATCTTTTGTGTGTCTGGTGAAATCTCCAATTATTGTATGAAAGACGCCTTTGAAAATTTGGAAGAAATGACAGATTTACATGGACATAACTCTGCATCAAACAGCAGCTCAACCTGAAGACACAAAGATGCGTTTCGGACAAGCCGCGGAACTATGCCAGTAAGAAATATTTTGCAAAAAGCACACAAAAAATGGAACAGCCCTTTATGACGTCTTTACCCATAATAAACCAGCTATCCTAAGAGCTTTCTGAAATCAGCAGCTCTCCCAAATTTCCTCTACGGTCTCCAAATTTGCTCTTTATTATTTTTCTGCCACCCAGCGCTATTTGTCTTGAGAATTTATCCTGGTTAAAGTGGTCTAAATAGAAAAAGGTAAAACATAATGGCCCAATGTGCCACATATCTTGGTGGTCGTTGAATGATAGAGGAAAGGATCATTACCGGCTTGAGTGATCTCCATAAAATCTATTTCAAGCGTTAACATCAAATTTTCTCAAGTCCGAAGAAGGCCCCGAGGGCGTTAACCCAATTATCGTTGTCGACACTCCGAATTTTACGACAAATTGATTAATTTCAGATATTGATCTATTTCTCTATTCAAAGATCAATTCAGGTTCATGATCTTAGATTTTTAAATGTCCGAGAGCTTCGAGTTTTGTGTCCAAAAGAAAAAGGCTGTTAAAATTGAAGCCTTCACTAAACAGAAGATAAATAGAATGAAAATAAAGCGAAAAAAATAACATTTCATACTCTTTTCCGATTATTCCATTTGATATATCTCACAGTCCCTGTGAACAATACTCAGCATCAGTTTAGACGCTTGATCAAATAAACACCGTGTATTCTTTCATTGCCGGAACTTTTTTTTAAAATCGAAAATGTATTTCATTTCTCCTGTTCCAATAAAGCAGAAACAAATAAAAAAGATAGTCCGAGAAAGAAGAAAGACGGCAGACAGTTATAATTAGATAACATAAAGGAAAGGAATAGAGAAGTTGTTACTGTTATTGATCAAGCAATACAAGGGTTTTCGCCCTTCGATCCAATGCCACGAAATGTTAGCTGCAAATTCCTTTCAACAACTATGTAATTCTATGGAGTTGCCTATATTATTAGTGCCCAAACTCAGATGGAGAAAGGTGGTTTCAATTGTGTCAGTTTTCTTTGGGCTCTCAGGAAAGAGGTGATGATCTCCAGTTTGTAAAGGATAATCACACAAAGCCACATCAGAGATTTCGTTGTTTGATTTTTTGTTCAGTTGAAATTTCATTGAACGTGCTGTGTCCGCAGCAAAGGTTTGTGACTTTTCCCCACATAGCTAGTTTATAATACCTTTCTGTTTAGTGGCAGCTATTTGCTTGGAGAGTAACTCCAAGCACACGCATCTTGTCTTTTCGGCTCCTGCACTTCGCAACGAAGGCGTAAGTTTGATTCAGTATGGATAATTTTTTTTTTACATCGAGTATCTCAGTCTCTCTACTGGGATATTGTATCCCACTCAGCCCAGGTTAGCCCTAACAGAAGAGGTCAAAGCGGCTCGCCCTTTAAATGATCTAAATTATCCCCAAGACAATTACAATTACAATTCTAATTTCACCTTGCCTAATTAGTGTTAGGATATGCTTAGCTATTCGAAAGGATTGTTTTGTGCTAGCCTTTTCCCCCAATCTCTCTCTCTCTCTCTCTCTCTCTCTCTCTCTCTCTCTCTCTCTCTCTCTCTCTCTCTCTCTCTCTCTCTCTCTTTACCAAGAGAATGAGATCTGTCGTAAACCTGTTAGGGTGTCCAAGGTCCTGTTGCATCACTAAGCGATCGGCATAAAAAAAAACCAGCGAGAGCCTGCATTAGATACGTTCCGCCTTTTTTTCTAATGACAGTCAGTTTCCGGTGTTTGTCGATCCATAAGTGATTCTGTTCTAAAAACATGACTGAATATTTCTGGCCTTGGACGAGGGGGCGTTAAAGAGAGTGCCAAGAAGGCACATTATTGCCTCAAACGCTATCCTTTCAGCTTACGAGAACATTTTCCCGCTCAAACTCATCAAAGTTCATTGGAACACCCTTCTTAGAACCGTACGAAACTTCTGTATCAAGCTTTCTGGGTGCATTCAAAAGGATAATTATTTGTGTGAAAGTGTCTTTCTGGTGTGGGTGGCTGTCGAAGCATTTGTGAGACGCCTGCATTAGTGTCAGTTGCTGCTGTCACGATCTTCTGCTGTTGCTGTTGGTAACTATGCGTATGGGTTGGGGTGAGGGAAGTGGAAGGGGTTGGGGAAATGGGTAAGGGTGGAGGAGTTGGGGGAGGGGTGGGAGCGGGATGAGATGAATGAGAGGAGACGGATGAGTGGGGGCAGGTAGGTTTATGTATATATGGGGTATAACACAGGAATTTGCTTATTTGTTTAGTCCAACCCGAGGGATCAACTCGGGCCAGGCAATTAAGGGGATAAAGCCTTGCACTACCTTCTTATGCAGCATACAAAGTTAAAGCTAAATAAATTCTACATCATTTGACTCTGACACATTAAAAATACATCTACGGTAAGAGTCGTCCGAAAGACAGTCACCCAAAGCACACAGCGGAGGCGTGAGCCCAACGTCGCTGTGGCAGTGAAGGTGTTAAAACAGACATTACATTCGAAGGTTTCGGCTCTTAAACATTTTTACCACGACGTAAAGGGACTTATAACCCGTGTAGTTATCAAAACAAATACATCTGTCCGAAAGAGAGAGAGAGAGAGAGAGAGAGAGAGAGAGAGAGAGAGAGAACGTCAGGGAGAGAGGGGAAGAGAGGGAAAGAAAGAGAGGGAGTGAGAGAGGGGGAGAGTGAGAGAGAGAGGGAGTGAGAGAGGGGGAGAGTGAGAGAGAGAGGGAGAGAGAGTGAGAGAGAGAGAGAGAGAGAGAGAGAGAGAGAGAGAGAGAGTGAGAGAGAGGAGAGAGAACTCGTCCCATTTTTAGTGTTTGCCATGTTTTCATGGTCCAGCATTCCTGTTTCAGGAGTCCTTTAAACAAACACTATCGTCCACTAAATTGACCAGTGTTGACCAATGTGCGTCTTTCCTTTTGAAAGCCATGCTGGGTGTTTAATTAAGTTGAATAGTTGGTCATTCTATTTTGTTTACCTGTTTGAAGTGGGCTCAGGGCGTTGCTTCTTTTTAGGTTCCAGAACAGACGTAATTTTACAAGCTTTTCATCCACGGTGCCAAGGTCATGAGCCAGAAACTCATTGGGTCTCGTGGGTATTTTTCTGGGGGG
>NW_004797495.1:364798-368497 GCF_000002075.1 Aplysia californica | reverse complement strand
AAAAAAAAAAAAAAAAAAAATTAAAAATCCATTTTCCTTTTACAAAACTGTTTTCATATGCATGCTGTGCTGGTAGAGTTAGACGTTCGTGAAAAGCATTTTTTTCCCCGCACATAAGAGTTACATGTACAAAGAAAAAGAAATCTAATGAGCTTACATAACCAGACTGACAAAGAGGAATTAGGGGGCCATTATTTCATCGCGATCAATCCATCAAGTACTATTGATTTCCTTCAGTGGGGAATCTGTGAAGCGAATAACGTCGCTAAAGTGAGAGAAAGAACACGCCATTAGCTTTCATTGGTGCAACAGCTCATTGCCAGTACTACTGTGCCGGTGGGTCGGGTTCGAATCCGTCTTCCATTTTGTTGTAAATTGTCTTCCATTTGGGAGCGGGTGTTGGGAGAGGGTACTCACGCGTACACACTTGCACGCGGGCTCAAACGTCAGTTCGTGACTCACCCTCTCGTAACCCCCCCCCCCTCACTGCCCCCCCACCCCTATCTCTCCCTATCTCTCTGTCGCCCTCTCTCTCTCTCTCTCTCTCTCTCTCTCTCTCTCTCTCTCTCTGTCTTTCTCTCTCTCTCTCTCTCTCTGATTTTTGTCTCTGTCTGTCTGTCTGTCTGTCTTTCACTCACTCTCTCGTTCTCTCTCTCCTCTCTTTCATTCTCTCCCTCTCTCTCTATATATATATATATGGTTTGCTCGCTTGCTCTTTCTCTCAGGCTCACTATACACATGGTATTTTCACATACACATGCACATTTACTTGCAAACATACATACACACACACGTTCACACATACACACACACACACACACACACACACACACACACACACACACACACACACACACACAGACACACACACACACACACACACACACACCAAGAAAACTGTAATTCGGCTTCCTGGCTCGGATTTGTCCCCTGTGGAAAGGCTTTATGGTCAGGAGTGAGAGAAAGGAGATTTTTTTTTTGGTGGGGGGTGGGGCAACTAAAGAGGCAGAGTTACTTTTTTGTTTCATTGCATTTTCTCAACAGGTTGGGGTAGGAGAGAGAGACAGCGAGAGAGAGAGAGGGGGGAGGGAGAGAAGTGGGGCTGGAGGACTTTGGAAACAACAGACTGGGGCAACAAATTTCTATGATTTCTGACTGTATCCTGGATCTCCCACAGTGCTCGCTCTCTCGGGAACAAGAGCCCATAAGCTTTTCCCTCAGCCTGTGCAACTGTAGGTTGATCGTGAGGAGACAGCAAATTGGGCTGGGCTCTCACGCTTTGCTGACAGCTCTAATACGTTCGGCTTGTCACTGGCTTAAAAGGCTCTCTACGACTTTCCTTTTTTTCTATGAAAGTGTTTTCACACACTCTCTGAAAGAAAACAATAAGTGATGTAATGGTTTCTAATAATATTTTTAAAAACAACTCTTTTTTAAATTTTATCTGTTATTTACGTATGTTATTAAACGTTTTTAAATGGGTTCTTTCTTATGTAGGAAAAAATAATAAATAAATAAATAAAACATTATTTCCCAAAATGATTGGGGCTCTCCGTTAGCTCTGTTGGTATCGAATACCAGACTGTGCGTTCTTGATCGTTTTGTAGAGCTTTCAACATTCTCAACCCATTTGGTTGTATCTGGAAATCATGCCATTTAAATTGCCTAATTTTGTTGATTTGGACATCAATCACACTTGCAAAATGATTACCTGATAAATGTTTATTGCTATAAGTTAAATAAGTTAGTTTTACGAGCCTTTGATTCAAGAAAAATCAGTCAAGATTCTACTCTGTCTGTCGCAGTCAACACGGGATCACTCGGGAGCAATAGCTCAGAAGAAACCAACGAAGAAATCTGTCAAATAGCAAGAACATCAACGGGGTTTCTAAACAAACAAAAACCCCCAAAAAACCTGCAATATTTTGGCAACATAAAAAGACACAACACACTTCAAAAAGAAACTTGAAGACAAGCTAGAAGGGATGAGGTCAGTAGAAAGGGGTTCTCGTAGACAGTAATGCACAAGAGCAGCTGACAACCGTCATCAAAGGTGTATCATTGAACGCAAGTCAGCCTCAGAAGCCCCCATGGAAAAAATGGACACCTCCAACCAACCAAATATCACAGAAGAAAGACTACGATGCTGTGAAACAGAATTCTAAACACGGTAATCAATCACAAGTCTTTTTTGTGCAATTGGTAAAAGCCTAGCCACGACACTACAGATGCTTGTTTGACTGTTGAAGTATAATAGTTTGTCCGTCAGTGTATGACGATGACCAATGCATTGGCAGAGGAGAACAATAATATCTTAACCTTATCCGTACGCCCTGGGGTCATTTTGTAGGGCCTGGGGTTGTATTCTTCAAATTTTAGAATACTTCTAGTACGAAGATCACTTTGAAACTTTCAGAATTTCTCAAAAGATCATTTTTGACAGACTGCTATGCAAAGCGTACGGATCGGATTAACGAGTAAATTTCCTCTTTGGAAAGTGGTGGCACAGAGTTCCCCCACGTCGATGGATACGACAGTAAAACACGACGTACGGAGAGGGTTAAGGAAAATGGAAGAATAAGACGAACTAAAGGTTAAGATGACTTGTAGCTTCTGCACTGCCTTTCTGGTAGAGAAAAGCTTACCACATTCGCTTTCACTTGTGGATTTGCACAGTTTGCCAGATTATCTCTTGATTACAACATGTTTTTTCTTGAAGCCTCATAGAATTGCTGTGCACTGATAAATAATATCTTAAGAAAGTTACTTAGAACGCAAAATATCAGTGTGTACATCGGAGTGGGTTCGAGTTATTATAATATACCTCTAGTTTCAGGAACAGCTGCCCTCAGAACAGTGACCGGCGCCTGTTGTATAGTTGTCGAGCGCTTCGCTGTCGTACACAAGAGACCTGAGTTCGATTTCCGAGCTGGGAGACAATTATTATCGAATATCTCGGTTTTTCTGCTGGGATGTTGTATCCCTTTGAGTTTGGGTTGGCCATGATCAAAATTGTGTCGATTGGAGAGTAGAGAACACTTTTATTAAAAATCAATAAGAAATTCAAAACAGTCTATATGGAATGTATGGTAGTATTGATTTATGCTGTGAACCTTTCAGGACTCTGAAATACATCGATGTTCTGGACAGCAGAAGTTCTACTAAGAATCTTAAAAGATCGTTTTTAGTAAAGTATCTTCCTCCTCTATTCTTGTCTCCCCTGCTTTACGCTCTATCTTTCTTGAATATTCCACCCCATTGAGACGAAGCAATAAAGAAAAAAAGCTGTTGAACTTTAAGGTTCTTTAAATTCCTCTAAAAGATGTTGTTTTTCATAACACGGTGAAACATATTACCTGCACAGGGGCACTCAAAATCTCAAGAGTCCCAACTACAAAATGTTCTAATAATACAGTATTCGATTTTATGAAAGCAGCAAAAACTATAATTGCGGACACCAAACACTTCCTGAATTCAAAAGTCAGAAGACATTTGTTTAAAGTAAATGGTTTATTTTTTAAATACAAAAAAAAAAAAACAAGAACCAATAAGTATACCAATTCATTCATACCATCAACAATCCCACTATTCAGTCATTATCAGGTGTGCAAGAATAGCATAATGTTTGTGTGTCTATCAAATAACTATTCGTGTGTGTGTGCGTCTGTGCATGTAAATGTGTGTGTGTGTGAGGGGGGG
>NW_004797495.1:361758-364653 GCF_000002075.1 Aplysia californica | reverse complement strand
GTGTGTGTGTGATGACGTGTACAAGTATGAATTCAGCATGCTACAGCAAATTTCTTTTTGTAAGGATCGATAAAACGTTATGTTATATTATCTTATCGTATAATCTGACACAGACATATAGTGCTTAGAGGAATCCACGTTGTTGGAAAGATATGAGCAAAAAGCCCCTATGGAAAACCACAAACCAGGGATACACAAATTTCACGGACTTTAAAGCTTGAAAATCAAGAATAAGATCCATGATACTGTCACACAACACAGAACAAATTTAAGACTAAGTTATTATTTAACTTTTCTGTGCTAAATCAGTTTAATAGCCATCAAACGAAGCAATGTCAAGGTGCAAATAAACATAAAAATATATACATAATGTACAGACATGCAAATGCATTTCTTGCACATTTGCATTCTCAAAAAATAATGAACTCGTAGTAATAGATTCTCTTTTGGTGAAAAGCAATAGACAAACTGACAGATGTAGACATGTATGATTGGCTTGTCACCGTACAGTTTGTTTGGATATTTATAGGACATGAAGAGATTTTAGAAACAATAAATTAATTGATCACTTGTAATTCCATTTTCATTCTCGTAAATTCAAGAGCAAACCTTGATCAATGAAGTCAGCACTATTCGTCACATAATTTGTTAAGTGAAACCCTAGGGGACCCATAGTTCGTCACCTTCAGTGGAACCCAGTGAGGCCCATAACTCATGACGCTAGTTTGCTCTCTTTACTTCCGCCGGAAACTCCTGTAGATGGGCGGGGGTGCAGACCGCTTGACGCTGCGAGCAGACGTATGGTGTGCATTAACGCCGTTAGCCCCTAGATTTGTCGTGGACGAGGCTAATGTGTTGCCGCTCACACAAAAGTTCAGTTGGTTAGAGGAGGCTGGCCCATGTTGTGTGGCAGGGCCTCGTTGGCCGACGCTCCCGGTCTGCGCCATGTTGTGGACAGTCTGCGCCAGTATGCTCAGTTGCTGCATCTGGTCGGCCATCTGGAGCCGCTGGTTGAGGAGCTCATCCTGTGGGGAGAGCAACAGGGATAACCTACAGCAGGACACATCAACCTTAGCCAAGTCGATACCTTCGAATTACCAAGTTCTGTCTGTCATTTTTGGCCGTTTTGAATTACTGAGACCATGCGGTCAGAAACCAAATGTTCTGTCTGCTCGATCAAAATCGTAAGATTATTCGGAGTCGTTATCAAGATATTCAAAGAACTGATTTAAAAACGCTTGACATGTTGTGGAACTCAAAATTGTTATCCTCAAGTTTTTCGAAACCAGTTACCGAGCAGAAAGAGCTGTGTAATTCTAGGGTAGCGAAGTGAAGATTTTTTCAATAGCCTAAATAAGTGTTGATGAGGGTGTTAAACTCATACACTTTTTAACAGTTGTACAGTGTCATGTCAATATTATGGCTATGCGTTTTTTTCTTTCTTTCATTCTTTTATTGTTGTTTCTTGGAAGCAAGTATTTTAGGATCCAAGCTTTTACATTTCGTCACCACAAGTGGATAGGAGACCCGAATTGTGCTATCCAACAAACGTCGATAGCTTCCCATTTAGAGCTGCAAGGAAGAGATAGATATATTGAAACCAATCGCAGAAAAAAACGTAAGGTCTGTACCGCTGATTCTGCATTTCTACAATATTCAAACAGCATCTATACCAGAACACACTTTTAATTTAAAACATTCGATCACCCAAAACGCGTGCCATCAAAACCAATACAGAGTAGAAAAAAAACAGATTACAGGTTGGTATTTGTACGTGGTGATGCACTGGATCGCTTGACACTCAACACAGAAGGAAATATCGTATTCAGTTCACTCGGCAAGGCGGATCTAGACAGACGCATTGTACGTTTTTACACACACAGAGCAGGATCACATAATACCTGCTTGGACCAGACGGATTGATGACCCATGAACATGATGGGAACAACAATTGTATTTTCAATTGAATTTTCATCCAAAGATAATTATTCCACTCACAACGTTAAATTATGATATTACAATGGGCACTATCATGGCCGCAACTCTTTGTTCTAATTTTTTTTTTTACCCGCTGCTCTGGAGGGAATAATGGACGCACAAAGGAAGGGTAAAACAGCAGTCTCGCTATAGTCGAGTGTGTGTGCAACTTTTTCTCCCTTGTCTTTCATATGGCTCTAAACAGAATCATGACCGGAATTACATTATGAATGTCCAGTCTTGGATATTACAAGAACAAGAAACGTCTCTGATTTCACAGTGTACTAAGCAATTTAGAACTTTCAAATATATCACTTCATGGTATTGGATCGGAGAATGAAACCAATGCGTTTCAGTTCAATACCAAGACAGCAACAAATACAACAACAGTCACAGCAGCAGTCAAAACATTTTTTTAAAACAGCAACAATAACAGCAACAACAAGAACAACGACAACGACGACAAAAACAACAACAACATCATCTTCAACAACAACTATAACAAAAACAATAATAACGACTTACTGAAGAAACAAAGTAAACAGTAATCTTCGGCAAGATCCAAACGCCAAACACAAAGACTACAGGAAGGACTGATCAGAAGCGGCTTACCAATAATAGAAGGTATTGTTATATCTAACTCCTCGTCTCGTTATTTGCATATGGTATTTAGATAGCACTACGGGCAATGGTGACATGGGGCTTTTCACAGAACTCTTCCAACGACTCTGAATCAAGAAATATCCATCCCTTTGTATTTATAACTCAGCAGAACTTACTTGTTACTCAGATGGAGACAGTAGTATGAATATGTATGACCATACAATGATACTCTACTGTGCATTTTAGAATGATATGCATCAAGTTTTGTTAGGGGGGGGGGGGTGGACAAGTATGAATTCAGCATGCTACAGCAAA
>NW_004797495.1:356549-361451 GCF_000002075.1 Aplysia californica | reverse complement strand
CCCCCAAAAGAAAAAAGTGTAAAAAATAAAAATACACCTCTTTTCTTACAATGTTTCAAGTACCAAATCGAGTTTCCAAAGTGAACTCTTTCGGAAATTATGGAGGACGCAGTTATCCCCCTCTGACTTGAACGACGCGATCTTCTGCGTTTATTTAGGGTTACAAGTAATCATGCAGCAGCTATCGTCAAATTCAGAGACGGAAGCAAATCCGTCTGTCCCTCTATGCATCGAGCTTGCCAGCGTAATATGTCTGCTTGTTTATTTTCCTTTTGTACTGTGTTTCTATCATAGATAGTATCTCCCTATGAATATGTCTTTCTCTCTCTCTTTCTCTTTCTCTCTGTTGCTATCTATCTATCTATCTGTCTGTCTGTCTGCCACTCTATATCATTCTGTTTCTTCCAGTCTCGGGCTCTCCCTCCCCCCTCTCTCTCATTCTCTCTCTCTCTCTCTTTCTCTCTCTCTCTCTCTCTCTCTCTCTTTCTCTCTCTCTCCCCCTCTCTCTCGCTCTCTCTCACTCTCGCTCTCTCTCTCAGTGACGGTGGGTGGTTCTAAATGTTGGTGGGGCTGAGAAATCAGGGTACGTAGAGTTCAAAGGTAAGATTTCAGGGGACATTAGAGATATGTGGGAATATGTTTCATTCATACACTCACACACGAACGCGCTCGTATGACCTTATACAGTTGCGAGCGACGTAAAACACTTGCCCAAAAAATTAATTAATGAATTAATTAAACTCGCAAATGCACACAAACAACAGTTACTGGATTAAGTCGTGGGGTCGTAGAAAGCAAGGCATTCCTAAAACGTGGGCTCATGAGCTTGTTTTGGTTACTGGGTCTCTGGGAGAAGTGTGTCATGAACTTTCCCCCCATTGTCTGGGCTGGCAGAGAACGAGCTCTCCCTAACAACAGTTTCTGCGGGCTCTCGTTTGTTTCTTTTAACTTTTTTCAAGAAAAGTTTCATAAAGAAAGGACCGCGGGAATGAGCTCATCCTTTGCAGACCCCTAAACACATTTGATTGGCTATTAGGTTACTATCGTTGTAAGCGGTGAATACAGTGATTGTATAAACGAGCAAGCGTGTGTGTGTTTACCGCATGCAACTTAAGGCGGAGGCGGAAGATTCTGAATCAGTTCTAAAGGTTTCAACTGATTATCTCGTTTATTAGAAGGAACATTCTTTTACGGAGGGGGTGGGGTGGGAATGGGTGGGGCTCAAGCCCTTTAGACCTACACTAGGCCCCGCCACTGCTCTCTCTCTCTCTCTCTCTCTCTCTCTCTCTCTCTCTCTCTCTCTCTCTCTCTCTCACTCTCTCTCCTTATGTCATTATCGCTTCGCTCACTCTCTGACATCGCACTTTTCCTCACCTGCTGCTCCTCAAATCTCTTGTAATGCTCATCATGCATTTCCGCCATCTTGGCTTCTTGCAGCTTTAGCTGTTTCTCCTGTTCAAGTACTTGATTGCGCAGGTGCACAGCCTCATTGCGGAAGTGACTGCTCTGTTCTGCAGAATGTTCCTCCTGCTCTTCCATCCGACGACGCAATGCCTTCATGTCCTCCTCCGACCGAACTGGTTTTAAAAGATAAGGACAGTTACTTTATATTTTGTTACTTTGCTTGTTTTATGATGAGTCTGTTTCGCTTCTGTCGTTGTTTGTTCCTTTTTAGAAGTGCTTTTTCAAGGGGGAAAAGGGGAGACGGGTAAATGTGTTTTACGTTAACTGTAATTACGCCATGGAGATTTTATTAATTAATTTTTCATAAGGTACAAAAGACAACAAAATTGATTCGGCACGTGGAAGTCGGGTGTTCCCACCCAAAAGGTTTTTTTTTTTAAATACGTTTTTCTTCGTAGAATACTTCTTCTTCACCCTGTGCCCAAACAACCAAATCGTTTTCTGTAGACTGGCTCAAAACAATCAGGATTCCTGCTAATGTTAAACACACTTTCACTGTCCTTTTTCGGTCAAACCTTTAACCACAAATACTGTTGAGATGCTGTAACATCCGTGTGAGAACTTTTAATTCACGTATTACATGAGCCTATTGACAAAGACTTATCATCAATGTCAATTTTCCAAGACACGGTTTTTCAATCGTTGGAGAGAAGCGTAGAAACAATTTGTGGGAAACGGCAATATCTTGAGACCAATGAAGCGACAAGTTGTCAGGGTCATTCATAGTGACTATTACTAATAGAAAAGATAAGCATGATTTAAGGTCTGTCACCGAAAAGATATATTTTTCTATGTCGACAGACACCAACAATCTAATTTTTAAAACATTTTGTTGAGTGACATGACGCAGAAACAGGAGCGGCCAGGTTGTTGAACTCACATAGAAATCTGGTTCCATTTTCGTTATTCAATGTTCTTTGTCCTTTGTTATTTGTCTGTCTACTTGTTTGGGAATAATTGCTATTGTTTGTGCGTAAGGTATTCTACATTCCAACTGCATTGTCCTCACAAAACATTGAAACTGTATGTTTCTTGCTCAGCTGTGTTTAAATTACACGCGCGTTTTCAGTCATTAAAACTTTGTCCAATTTTTATCTCCTCCTGGTTAGCCTGCGGGTGGTTGGAGGGCTCCGCTGGTAGGTCTTACTGATTAATATTACTTTCTCTATGTTGTTTCTGTCTGTCTGTCTTACCTTTTTCCAGCACTAAATGACCACTATTGTGTTGATGTGCTTCTCTTTACTCAAACAAAACAGCAAACCGGTTAGTCTTGATGAGGATATGTCGTAAAAATGTCATTTTTTATAATGCTGCGTGAGGGATCTTGGATCAAATCTTTAACAGAGCATTCTAGAAGGGAAACGGGCATTGAATCGTAAAACATGTAAGCAGTGAAACTGATTTGAAAAGAATTTCGCTCCTATACTTTTTCGTACAAATATACAGGAAACACATGAAGTTAACGGGACCGTGTCTTTGATTATATGTATTTGAATATTTATAACAAGCCAAAAGAACACCGATTTAGATGGAACATGCCACAGCTACCAAAGTCTGAGTTATCAAGCGATATTCTAGTAACGTCTCAAGATTTGAAAAATTATAACTACTCTCTCGCCTTAATACATGGTTTTCGCCTCAAATTCGCTTTAACTTATATATTTTAAAGATAAACTTCACAAAGCACTTCAGTTCTTCCAAGAGAGTAAAACGTATTAACTGGTTACTGAAACGTCAAAAGCAACCTATCGTCCAGGTGTAATTACAAAGTGTGGCCATGCTCATTACACAGTATTATGCGAAATGAATATAGTTTAAATGTAGCGAATGTAGCAGAACTAGAAGACCCTATTCAGAGTTGGAGGAGAAAAGTTAGAGACTTGCAAAATATTTAAAAAACATATTTTTTCCCTTCTCAACCACCCTATATACAACACACGACTTCTATACTGACATAGAAAAGGTGCTAATCAAACTAGCTGTTTTCCTGAAAAATTAATATTGTCCTGGTGGTATGACAAGGATCACTGCCCCCCCCCCCCCAACCATAAAGCAGATCCATATTAGTACCGTATTGAAAGTTGAGAAAGGTATAAACCTTCACGACTTGCATTTTCGAACCACGAAAGGAACAAATAAGTGTATGCAATAATATACCTTTCTGAGTCTCCAGGGTATCAATCCGCCTCTCAAGGGCCTCTATTCTTGTCTGGGCTTCTTGCAGCCGTGCTTTTTTCTCCTCCACTTCCTCTGTCAAAGCGTTGATGATCTGTGCTTTGCGTTCGTTCTCTAGGGTCAGGTCTTGGACCTATGAGGAGGTTTGGTTGGAAACAGTTTTAAAAATTGAGTACAAAAAGCGCGTCTTCGTTTGTTGTTGTTTGTTTGTTTGTTTTTTGTTTTGTATTTTTCTCTGCTGCTGACATGGCCTTTACATATCTATATTCACGGTTTGATCAACTCCTATTTAGGTTTGTTTTCGAACTATGTATTTTGTCCTAGCTAGAGATAGCTTTTAAATTTTAGCGACTCATTTATTATTTACGTAACATAAGGCTTCCCTTTGGTTGAAGACATGAGCATCGTTCCTTTCTGTTGTGAGAATGAGGAGTGGCAGTTAACAACACGCTAGCTATGTCGGTGTCGATGGTTAAAACTACTTAACACCATCGACTATTTATTACTTATCTCATACTCATTGTTAAAACGATGCAGATATGATGTCCAGCTACGCTAGATATTATGCGATTTCCAGGGGAAAGTCATGCTTAAATCAGAGAACACTTAATGGCCTTTCCATTGATATGTAACACGCGGGCCGGTGATTTTTGTTAACTATTTTTTAGCTCAGATATCAATTTTTGGAAGTATACATATTATGTTAGTAAAAAAGACTTATCTTCCGATTCCCCGTGATTGTAAGATGAAATGTAAAGACTTTAGAGTCAAAACAGGGGAATAAAACATCCTGTGTCCATGATAACGAGCCAAAATAAAAGAGAAGTGTTCACGAATGCCATTTTATTTGACCTGCTCAGAAACTCAAAACTATGTATCCATACATCGTTGGAAAGCGTAGTATGAGAACGTTTCAACTGTCGATGCCCTTTCTTCGTTGTCGCTGATGGAATCCACCTTCCCGAGACATTGCAGGAGGCTTCTTAAACCACCTACAGGCGAATAGGACGCTTGCATCCATCGGGGTAAAACAAGGGACTGGGAGGGTAGAAGGGAGTGTGGTAATGTGCATCAAATTAACGTCTTGACCAAAAAGAGTTCACCCGCTCTGCGACACGTTGTAGACGGGGCAACAGTTGTGTTTTCATACACCTTGACAGAGCCTGAGAGCATAAATAGTATATAGAGCAACGAAAGATAAGAGAACACGTTCTATCGTTGTCGTGCTATCCATACGCCAATATAGTTCTCGTCTCTTTTTTT
>NW_004797495.1:351736-355333 GCF_000002075.1 Aplysia californica | reverse complement strand
CCCCCCCCCTTGGGAATGGCCTAAAGACACTTCAGCCAGTAGCACCGCCCCAGGGGTTATTTAATCTTTCATGGTCGTGCGAGAAAAGAGATCTTTAAATTGGCATCCCTCTCCCATAGAGCCCAATCAAATAGATGAAGAATCCTTAGAAAAAAATAAAACAACCCCAAAAAATCCAAGTCAAGAAAGCTCCGTTCATGATTTAAGCTAGACTGTTCTGTGCCATGGTTCTGTACGATGTTTATTAGCTGTCTGTGTGCTTTGAACATTCCGTAACAGAGAAAGACGATTTAATTCTCTATAGGTTTGATACAGGTGTAACAAGCTAGATTACTTGATCCAATTAAATCTTAAGTCTAAATATTATCAATAATTTTTATACAAGAAAACTCCCAAATTCAAATTCGTTTCAAACAAAGAATGTATATTCCTGCGGGATAAAGTGGCATCATGATAGTGTAAAAATAATGTTGGGAAAGTTTTAGAATATTCAAGTTTCTTATTGCTTACAAGTTAATTGCCAATACGGAAAGGGTGGGGCTAGGGAGCACAACCTCAGGGACGATACCTTGGTCGACAACAATAGCAACAACAACAGCAACAGGAAGAATTAAAACAATTTAGAAAAAAAATACCGAAAGCACCAGTAACTATGAGAGCAACTAAAGCAAAAATACAACGACAACAAAAACAACAAAGCTGCAACAATTTCTACTGCCAGTCGACAGCAAGGAAAGTTTTTTTTTTAATTACAAAGAGCAGAAATATCAGCTGTTCTCACCTATCTTCCACTCGGGTGACACGACGACTCAGAATAAACCAGGATTCTTCGATCTTCTTTAGACGATCGTCCAGAGATTTGCCTCGCCTGTCTTCTTCCGTCAAACTACTACGATTACTGCGTTGGACCGATGCCGAGTCATCATCACCATCTCGTGACGCCATGCTGGCTCTTGTGTCTCTCCTCCGGTTACTAGTAATCGGCTGCCGTTCCGGCTCTTCCTCGACTACTGTGGTCTGGAAAGCTTTATTGAGAGGGTCAGCAACAAACCCAGTCCTGGGGAGGTCTCTCCCGTCCAGAGAGGAGGTCAGAAACACGTTGTCGGGGACAGTTGTGCTCCGAACAAGATCCGGAAGACTGTGACAGGAAGATTTTCCACCCACCTCCAGTATTCTCCTTGACTCTTCAACTGTTACGAATCCTGTAGACGTGTGCATTAAGCGCCGGGATCTGAACTCCATCTCAGTAGGAGCGGATGCGCCCACAGCTATGTTGGTAACAAGCGGATCGCGGCCCAGTGCCTTGGAGCTGATATCGTCGTTACTGTTACTGTTTGTGTTTTCTGCGTTTGATGAAACACTTGCTGACGAACGGCTTCTTGGCAAAGCGCTATTCTTAACGCCTCTGTCTAATGCAGAATTATTGGTGGCACTAGCAGTAGTGTTGGTGTTGCTGGCAGTGCTTGTGTCTGTGCTTGTTCCCGACGTGTTTCTGATACGGAAAGCGACGTGGTCATATCCGTTGTCGTCCAGACACTGCAGGAACTCCCCAAACGCTGCTTCACCTCTCTGCATAAGAAGGCCAATCAGACGACGCGTGCGCAGGAGTGGTGTGGGGCCGTTCATCACTTCATCCTTGTCGTTCAGGTCCAAAATCTGGACGTTTTAAAGTTTCAGTAAGAGTTGTAAGGCACTTGCAACAGAATAAGGTCATTATGTGCCGAAGATTAGAGGTGTTACTAGAGAGTAACAAACAAAGAAAAGAAGGAGGAAAGATAATGGCGAAAGATGGTTGGTATGAAAGAAGAAGAAAACCTCTCAAAAGCGCCCTCTATCTTGGAGTTAAACATTCGAAGAAAAAAGTGCATTATACATAACTTTTTATGCTTAAGCATTTTTGCAGCACGTTAATACTAATGTAACTGCTTAATATATAACTTTGAAACTACTACGACATCTATTTGTACTATTAGACACTCCAATACTCAAACAGCAAAGAATCGCCATGCATAAAGTAATGGCTTACAGCATTTACCAAAAAAGAAATCTGTCCTACTTTCTTCAAACTTTATAAATGCTTTCTAAACAACTGTTAGAATGTGCAAGAAAACATTTGTACCTGAAAAACGTTTACAGTCGCTAGCAAAATTGATGACCTCGAAATAGAAATACACGTTTATCAGGAAAAGAGATCCTACTACTGTTAATCTGAGCCGAACTTCCCCACCCCCAACCCCCAAATTCCCGCTCCCGCCCTATTGGGGAAGGCGAAAACAGCTCGGGAATGGACTGCATGGAAATTGGTTATGGGTTGTAATGGGACTATCCATTTGTCATTGCGTTCAAAATCTCAAATTTGGAAAGTATTTGGTCAGAATACATGCATGCCTTAATTCTTGCAATTGATTCTGAGGGAATGGCGAGGGGATTTTCCCCAATGTTTCCCGCTGCCAAACATGGACATCTGCTGAACAAATTCTGTAAATTCTATAATTTCACGAATAAAAAATATACAGTTGATATTTTTCGTATACTTTATCAATTCTTTCAAAGTTAGAAACTGATGATGTATTAAGAAAGATTTAATTTTTCTTTGCTTGTCAAAGAATCATCTACCTTTCGTACCATAGATCTATTGCTACTTGGGTGAAGAGGGGTGGTCATTTCTTAATGAAAGCTGTTCCACACTCGTTTTATTGTTCCTCTTTTGAGCCTTTCTTGTCTAGAGAGCCAACTGGCACTTCAAATAACCCAAACCGCAATACAGCAAGTATAAAGGTAACGCGAGAGGATAGTTGTCATTGTGGAGCTAAAAAGAAGACGGGCAGTCAGTCAACGTCGACGGCCAAGAAATTAAATCTGACTCTAGTTTTGAAGAGTGCCTGGGGTATTTAATTCGCTGTCACTCCTTGTCTCCCGAGAGGCGTCTGGAATTCTCAAAGCAATCCTGTCTCGTGATCGTCCTCACGATGCGGAGATTTTATTTACGTCAAAGCCCTGACCAAATGGAGAGTCCAGTCCGGAGAGCCGCAGGTCATTGCTCTCAGCGTGGATTATTGACAATTCCTTGTCATTAAAGTACTATTAACGTAATGAAAGGTCAGGACGTCAGAACCAGCCTTGGGAAGCGCTTGATAAACACTTCTCCTAATTCTTGCAAATACCAGAAATCTTCTCTGTAAAAGGAGCATTTAGTGAACTTTAGAACAATACAAGTCCACGTGCCGGTACGATTTATAAGAGATAACCCCGTTAAGTTCTGATGCCACAATTTATTGCTGAAGCAAATAGGGCTAATGAGAGTTCGCATTTGATTTTGCACTTTTGATAGATCAAACTCTTATTCGGTCTTCTTGGTTGAGTGCTCGGTTCTTGTTGAATGAACACGAGGCAGAAAGGGGCTCTCAATCAAGGACTGTGTTGTTGGCTACTTTGTGAGACTGTTTCCCCCTCTTGAATGAGTCTCGGGGATATTTCTGAGCACTGTTCCCTTCCCCCTTCCCGTGTCCTGCTTATTTATCATTCAGTCATGTGTATTGTCCTTAGAAGTCGATTCGATACTATATTATTATCTTAGTTATTATTATTATTAATATT
>NW_004797495.1:347482-351636 GCF_000002075.1 Aplysia californica | reverse complement strand
AGAGAGAGAGAGAGAGAGAGAGAAAGAGAGAGAGAAAAAAGTGAGAGAGAGAGAAAGACACACAGAGAGAGAGAGAGAGAGAGAAGGAGGGAGAACGTGAGTCTGTCTTTTCGTGTGTCCACCAGGCAGGATTAGCCCCGTCATCCATATTCTGATTTATGAAGTATTTTACCACAACCCATCGCTGCTACTGCTACTGCTACATTGACGACTATACCACTTATTGTAGTGCATACATCCAGCAAATGTTTTGTTTCACAAGTGCAGTTTGTATAATGGATATCTAGCTTATGTTTCGCTGTGATTTAAGATAAGGTCGAAGGAGAGAAAGAAGCACATTGCCAGTCGCGTGAATATGCTTTTCCTACTACATAAAAAGCGTGTACTATTTAAACTAATTATTTAACATTAGCTAGTGTCTGCGTGCGTCCGAGTGTCTGAGTCCGTTAATGATACCTCGCTCCTCTCTCTCTCTCTCTCTCTCTCTCTCTCTCTCTCTCTCTCTCTCTCTCTCTCTCTCTCTCTCTCTAGTAAATCAATATCTACATGTATAATATTATGGATATATGCATAGTATATGCTTGTTAACATGTTTACTAACTCCTCTTGTGACTGGAACAGTCTTTTATAACCTCTGGGGAACTACAAAGATTAATAGAAAAAACAATGTAAAAGATTCGTTTACAACTGGAAAGGGGGTCTAGCGGGCCTGCGTTCTGTTATAGCATGGCTAAGGTATGAAATTATTAATGGCGCTTTCCATACAGTCAAATTGCTAAATGAACAGGACACCCCACTCCTTATCCCCAAAAAATCCTTTTCCTGAGAAAACAACAAATAAACAAAACAAAAACAAAAGGCAAAAACAAACATTCTACAATATGCAACTATACAAACAAAAACAAAAGGCAAAACTGGAAACTAGATTTTTTTAAAGACAGTTTAAATAAAAACAACAAACAAACCCCAAAAAATAAAAAATAACGAACAACAAAACCCAGAAACACATTATTTTATCATTTCTCTCATATTTTTTTTTATAAATAAGCGTACAACAATAGCGAAAACACGACGAGACAAACTTTATTTTCTTGGACAGTAATTGGAAGCATTTATCACGATAATCTGAAAAAGCCTACCGTTCCACTAGAATTTATGCTTTGGAATAAAAAAAATTAACATAAGAATAATAATAGACTCAGTTAAATTAAGCTAAATCAATCTTTTGAAGTAAAATAAAACACAATTTAATTTTTAAAATAAAGTAAAGTAAACGAGAATAAAACAAAGGGGGAGGGGGAGGGTACGGTTTTGCCGACAAATTACCCGACAAAATACGGGCATTTTAATAATAAAAAAACAAAGCACCCCCCCCCCCCCAAAAAAAAAAAGAAAGAAAGAATGAATAAATAAGTAAATAAATAAATAAAAATGAAATAAAATAACAAAACCCAGAGACAAATTATTTTAAAATAAGAATAATGTAACACAATAGAAAGGTTTACCTGAATTGAGAAACCTGAATTGAAGGGTAACTTCGTGCACGTAATGGAAGGTATGTGTATGATTTTTTTTTTTTTATCTATCACAAAACATTCAGGAAACATATTCCTACTTACCTCAGCTGGCACTTGGCATTCAAATACAGAAGTCCAAAGAGGACTTGTAAAACGTTACACGGCTGCCAGCCACCATGGCAACGTTTGGAAACAAATAAATGTTCTTTGAGTTTTCGTTATCAGTCTAGTGCTGTCTACTTCAAACAGCTGTCACCATGCCGACGTATCCTCATACAGATCATATAAACAAAACAGAAAATAAAATAAAATAAACAGACGTTTCCGAGCATTGCAGTGGAAGGAGGGGTCGAGGGGGGGGGGGGGGGGGGGTTCGGAAAAGAAGGGGGGGTCGGGAGAGGATGGGGGTGTCGGTAAATAATTTTTTTGGGTGGGTGGCGGGAGGGGCAACCATACGGAATTGTTTTTTATTTTGTTTGATTTCGGAATCTCCAGTAGCTTACTTTTGCCATGTACGCCCATTGCCCTTGTGGCATACTTTGTTTAAACGTGATTTTCTTCAACGTTTCGAAAGTACTAAGTCCGAAATGTTGGTGATAATGCTTTGTCGCAAAGCCTTCAGAGTTTGAGACATATGCTAAACTAGCAACACAGTATGTTTGGTCTAATCTAAGAACGAACAGTACCACATACAAATACATTAACAACAACAACAACAACACAACAACAACAACAACAGCAAAAACAACAAGAACTGCGAAAATATGTCTTTCTCAGACACACCCCAGCAATCAACCATCAGAAATGAGTTTGTTTGCTTTTAAAGTTTGGTCGCTTTGAATTTTTTAAGTAAACCGCGGCCCCTCAGATGAGCTTATTGGTTTCTGTGCCGTAATGGATGCTTCCTTCGTCGTGCATGATAAAGACACAATTGATATGCCCTTGGCCGTGAAGGCTAAATACGCGATAGATGCCCCCTTGGCCCTGCATGCTAAATACACGATAGATGCCCCCTTCGCCTTGTATGATAAAGACGCGATGGATATACCTTT
Organism: Aplysia californica; assembly: GCF_000002075.1. NCBI lineage: Eukaryota > Metazoa > Mollusca > Gastropoda > Aplysiida > Aplysiidae > Aplysia > Aplysia californica. The sequence goes on along the minus strand of NW_004797495.1, from coordinate 349,067 downwards.
CCGCTTGCATGCTAAAGACAGGAGTTCGATTCCAGCTAGGGTGAACATATGTTCAAGTATCAACCTTTTGTAGCTCGGATGAAGCATCCTACAAAGCTGATGTCGGTTGACCCCAACAGAGAGGGCAGAAGCAGCGCACCTCATGGGTGATCTACATGTGTCGATGAAGGCAGAAAGCACAAAACAATTGTGCCACAATACGGTGGAATGCAGGCGCTTGTAAGTTTTGGGGCATGTGGAGTTATTAGTATTTTTTTTTTAAGTTTGTCCATTTGTTTTGCTACTGATGAAGAAATGCCCACTTATCTTGAACAGAAGTCAAGATTTTTTAGATTGAAGGAGGGGGAGGGGGAGGGAGGTTGCCTAGTTTCAGGGGTAAAATTGCCGAGAAAATGGCCGCTAAAGTTTAGTGACTTTAATAACTAAAGGGTCCTTGGAAACTGCAAATTACTTTTTTACTCATTTGAATTTTTATTTTTTTTCAGAAATGTGTTGACAACCCCCTCCTAGAAAACAAAATGTACCAAGGAGTGAAAAAATGTTGGTTTCTTCGGATCCATTATTTCGATGAACGCCTGATTTTACCATGATGCTACAACATACATATTTATTAATGCAGTCTCCCCAATAAGGAGGGGATGAATACAGTAAAGATGGCTGTTTCTCTAACAAATGGAATAATCGTAATGCTGAAGCCTGAACTGATGTCACCAAAGGATGTCACTCATACCTAACATCCCTCTGGGCTTAACATTGCCATTTTTTCTGCGCCCCTGTCTAGCTTGTTGCACGGGGACAGCTTTCCTGGTACAGCCAACTGTGAATAAAAATCTTTTACCAGACATGTATCATCCTTCTGAGAAAACAGAGCAAACCACCACAAAAAAATGTTACTTCAAAAGTTGTTTATTTAGACGTACTAATACGTTTCACTTAAGTCGAAAACGTAATATGTTAAATACGCAATGATGAAAGTCCAAGTAATACAAGGTGTCGAGAGGGGTAGCGTTGCAGTGGATCGAGGAAGCGAGAGAGAGAGAGAGAGAGAGAGAGAGAGAGAGAGAGAGAGAAGTTTGACGCTATGACGCAGTGCTTGGACCACTTGGCTAGTACTGACAGTCGTATACAATTTTTGGTCATATTATTCTGGTTCCCAAGGAGGAATTTCAGCAAATTGATTATTTTCTATCAAATAGTAATGTATTCTCGCCAGTAACGGTCAATGAACGTGGTCTTTCTTCAATGTAAAACTGAACTGAATAACCCAGCGTTCCTTTTCGTGTTTGTTTTTTAACGCTAAATTTGTTTCGCTTTTTTAATCCTTTTGAAAGAAATATTTGATGTCTTGTCTTCTGACTCCATGTACTACGAAACTACAGTCTGATTTGATTATTTTTTTGCACAGCGCAATTTGTAAAGCAAATGAATCAAAAGTTCGGCTAAGAATATCAGTCTGTTTTGGAATAGCATCAAAGCATCAAAGTTTTTCATTCGTTTTTAGTCTTTCTACTGTTCTTCTTAATTTCCTCTCAGTTTCCTACTTGGTTTGAGACAAATACAGTTGCCGGCAAGGAATGAGGGGGGG
>NW_004797495.1:337288-346492 GCF_000002075.1 Aplysia californica | reverse complement strand
TGTGTGTGTGTGTGTGTGTTTGTGTGTGTGTGTGTTATGCATTTAGGCTTAAGTATGTTTGTATTTGTGCAAAATATATAATATGACACATTCATTTTATGTATCGAGTTATAGAATACAACATAAAAATTGTACAGAAAAGGACGAAGACTACAAACTAAATACGGACGTGTGTAGGCTACATGACCGTGTTACGACATCAGAACGGACCTTTGCCGCAAAAAGAGCAGGTGCTAGGTCTGCTCCGTCCACTTCCCGCTCCACGTAGAGCAGGTTGACCTGGAGTCGATGCTCATCATCGGGTCTCATCCGACCTCGTCTGGACACTGCTCTTGACATGGCTTGTTACTGAAAATAAACAGAATGAAAGAATGAATAATAAAATGGAGTGACCAGTCTATCGCAAATTATGAAGTGTTGGACAGAGATAAGATTGAAGCTATTATCAATGCGATCTTAAAGAAGAGATGATGGAGATATTTGGGGTTTACTTTGAGAATGCAAGAGAAAAGATTTTCCTCTCAGAAATGCTTAGTACTGAGAGCCAAATACAGACAGGGAGAAGAGGAAGACTAATTGGCATTTATAGCAGTAGGAGTAAGATCTTAGGTGAGGCAATCACCCTGGGCTTGGATGTGTCAAAGCTAGAGAAAGTGGTCAGGGACAGAGGATCGTGGTGTCGACTGCTCTCTGCTTTGTGTATCTGACGGTATAAGGAAAGAGTTATAGTAGTAAAAATAAGAATGAATGAACACAGCTAAAAAAAATCAACAACTGGAAGAACAACAGTAAAGAAAGAATTCCTATTTTTTTAATGAAAAGGGACGATAAATTGTCTGTTATATCCCAGTTTAGTTTTTTCTTTTTTGTTTGTTTGTTTTATTGTGTTTTGTTTTTAGTTTTTATTTTATATGTTTGTTTGTTTGTTTGCATGTCTGTCTGTCTGTCTGTCTGTCTGTCTGTCTGTCTGTTTGTTTGGGTTTTTTTGTTTTGTTTATGGGAGGTTTAGTACCCGTCATATACAGCTCAACACAACCATAAAGAGATTCACAAGATGGAACTTGTCACAAAAGGCATGACACCACAATACCGCAAACTATTATACAAGCAGGGTGTAGTTTTGTTTGTTTGGGGGTTTTTTTCTTCCATGCTGGGCTGAGAGGACATCCTAATTGGACATTAATAGACACTCTCAGGGTGAACTCAACATATGAGCCGTTTGAGGACAAAGATAGAACCCTAAACTATAAAAGAGCTTCCGCTTTTAAAAGCAAGGCAAATATTTTATTTTAAATTCCCCATCAAAATAGATTTTTAATCGTAGGAGAGAGATTCTGGGGATATAGAGCCCAAAACATCTCCTGAAAATGAGAGATAAAAAGAAAAATAAATAACCAGAACTGAAGATGAATTTCGCACCTCTTCCTTTTTTTTTTAATGAAGGAAAACACAGTTCAAATATTATCTTTGAAGGGGGATATTGAACACCAAACATCTTCAGTACACACAGCCTTGGATTGCAAAAGATCTATTTTTGGAACCTGAGAGTTTACAGTAACATAATACAGTAGTACTGCTGTAAAATTTTCGAGAGGAACGTTGCACAAATTAGGTCCCTCTTTCAGAAAAGAAACAAAATATAATCAATCCACGTTTCAAAATTAACATGACACAGCAAAATGTACCATGCACTGAAATTGCTCACATATTTATTTTTTTTTAAAAACAATTTTTCTTTTAAAATCACACCCATACATCATGGCTGTTAGAAGGAATACTTTAGTTCCACCGACACCCTGCAGCAACCTTGGCGTTCAGCTGCATAATCCGCCGAACCAGCCGCGACCAAGGACTGACAGGTTCGCGATGAAAATGAAATGTTAGCTTTGTTTACCTCGTGACCATGCTCAAACTACTGCATCGTCTGAGCATCAAACCATAATTATTATGCTTTGTGTCATTTGACGTACTTTTGAGACAGATTAAAAATAACTTTTTACAGAGAAAACTGGGAAAGAAAAGAAGATGAAATTTGAAAGATGGTCATGAATACATGTAGGTCTATTTCCTTAAATTTTAGCAGGATCCCGACCAATGAATTTGATTATTTTAAGAAATCAGTTCAGAAATTAGGTAAACTTTCAAAAAATCTTTGACCACATCTTTACAACATTCCCCAAAGCAAAGATATTGCGCCTTCAATTGAGTTTTTGCAGCCTCTGCTTGGTTTACCAGTTGTCCAGCGACACACATGCACGCCGCACACACACACACACACACACACACACACACACACACACACACACACTCACACACACACACACACACACGTACACACACACACACACACACGCACACACACACACACACACATACTCACACACACTCATGCGATAACACAAAGCGGCACTGTGACTGGTATCACAGTGACTGCACGAAAAAAAATACATACATGAAACTGTACCGTCACAATAATGGAAAACATTGCTATTGATTAGTCAGTCGAGAACGGTTATGGGCGCTTTTCAGTTCTTAGTTTCTAGTTCCTATGCCTGATGATGAGTTACCCAACTGTCTTGAAATGTATTGCTATGCTGGTCCTGATGCTAATATCTAGTAAGTGTCTGCGCGTTCTTTTAGTGGAATCCGTTGGTACCAATGCTTGTTTTCTTGATTTATTGATTAATTTTCCCAGTAAATAATTTATTGGGTTGTCATGTCCTCACGTTTTGCATTCAATCACATTTGAGAGGGAATATATCAGTTGCCTTCTTGCCTAACGAGCCCTGGGTCTTTTCTTTTATTTTCTTGTGAGACGTCTTGTTGGGGATAGTTGTGATGACTGAGTGAATAGACTGCCTGTGTTGTTTGAATGCTGTTGAAGTGGTGTATTTTGTAACCTTTGGATGGCGTGGATGTTGCAATAGATGGAGCAGTCAGCACAGCGCTGCTTGGCTCGATCGACCCCAGGACTGCCCACCATTACGAATTTGGAGGAATCGTCACGATATTTTCTCAATTTTACGAAAATACGATCATAGCACTATTAATTCCGATTTTTCATAAATGTTTTGTGCCGTTCGGTTACCGCGACCCAATCCCAACCTTTTGTATTATAAGAAAGAAAATCAATCCGACCCCTACACTCAACGTCAAAATGGTAATTAATGGTATCGGTTTAACGCCCCTATCAACCACTCTACGTTAAAACAACGTGTCAAGATATATTTTTTTTACGCCAACGACCTCTGTGAATCGTGCACAAGGACTTTGCAGTCGCTCAGTGTGGCTTTGCCCTTTGCCGTTAGGATTAGTCTTAAGAAAACATTAGCTTGACAAGACGTTTACAATTTCCTGCTTTTGCGTTGTGGGAGACGGCCTAGGCCAGTGAGAGAATGTAAAAAAAGAGTCAAAGGAACATTGATTGACATTTGAGACTACATACTGATTAACTATGACGCAAGGTATGTGTTACCATTCCGGATCAAAAATTGTTCGCTCCGTTTCTTTTGTTAAAAAAAAATTCCAGGCTCACAGCCCATAACTACACCAACCGCCCCCCCCCCCCCCCCCTTGCTCCCTGCAAAAGACGAACCCTCCAAGATCTTTTTCAACACGCCTTTGTGTACGTCACATTCATCCATTAATCTGAAATTTACATTCCTCGACATCCCACAGGAAAAGTCTGTCCATTGCCAAATTACGAATATTTTTTAGCCCAGTTCCTATTTTTTGGGGGGTATTTATTTGCTGATTACTAAAGCATATGTTGGTGGTCTGTGGGCAGCCCTGAGACTCATTATGCGCAGTCTGTGTTTCTTGAGAGAAACTACTCAATAAGGAAGAGATGTCTGAAAATACGATGTGTTTGTATGTCGCGTTGTGTTTTAATTGACTACTCTGTCATGAAAAAAGCTGAATATATTATCCTAGTGGCGGGTCTACTGTTTGTTGTTGTTGATTATGAAACTGTCTTGTCCTAGATTTTTCTGTTGTTTTTGGCCTGCGTTCCTGCTACCCATCCCTAATATTGTATGCATGTATTTTAACAAACTAGACAGCTTTCCATGGCTGCACAATAATTTGTCTAAAGATAGATTCTGCTTTGTGCAAATTCCCGAACTTTTAGAACCGCTTCTTAATATTATATTCTCATTTTGTCTACACAAGAGTATCACAGCGTAGATGAGTAAATTTTCCACTTCTCCTCCTTCATGATGACACCAAATTATCTTTGAAGAATATCGCGCATAAAGTCAACACACTCAAAAAATTTCCGTTTTCTTTAAAAGCGAGTGTTTTCCCTCCACCAGTTCAGGACAGTGCATGCAAGTTAAGGGTATATGACTGCTTTGTATGAAGTTCGTTTTAGAGAGATTCTAGATTTTTAAAAAACTAAATCTTGTGAAAAACGAAAAAAAGACACCTATGTCTTTCTTTAAAAAAGGAAATAAAGAATCACAGAAAAACGACGGATAGTTGAAGCTTTCACAATTTGTACAGAATACCTGTCCCTAGCAGAAGTGTAGACAAAGTTGAAATTGTTCGTCCATTTGCGAAGTTATCGAAGTTTAAATCAGGAAATCATTGAAAATGAGATCCGAATCGCTAGAAATGCTATTAGAGAATATAGTTCAATAAAATCAACATTTGTGACTGAAGACCAAACTAAATCATAATCGTCAAGCTGGGGAGAGCTGAGGTTTAAAATGGGATGTCGTATGGTTTTATAGCATCTTTAGATTAAGAGACCATAATCTGCAGGGAATGCACGTAAGTGCTCTTTTGGCGAAACTTTCAATTAAAATTGGCGTTTTCTCAGGTAAGAACAAAACATTCTCCCTGTCAATAATAATAATAATAATAATAATAATAATAATAATAATAATAATAATAATAATAGTAATAGTAATAGTAATAGTAATAATAATAATCCAAATGTGAACACATAGTAAGTTCAAATGACACACAGCGAGAGCAAATCTAACATTGGTGAAGTTTTGTGACATTGAAAAATCAAATTATGTGACATATCTATTTTTGTTGTTGTTTTATTGCGTACAATTTAAGATCCAATGTGAACATAGCAACTTCAAATAGAATATAATTTCTTTTTCACATGTGACTGCAAGCTCAATTATGACATCAATGAAAAGGAGAGAGATGGCCAAATAATACTGACGACATGAGAGCTGCTGTCTAAGACACTAATATTGTTAACTGTCACCTGAGTTTATTATTGGCTAGACCAATAAAGAACTCGGAGTCTGTGTTGTGTGGTTAGGCGCTTCGCTGTCGCACGTACAGATACGAGTTCAATTTCCGAGTAGGGTGAAATTTTTATTGAGTATCTCGGCCTTTCTGCTGGGATGATGTACCCCTCCTTAGCCTGGACTGGCCCTGACAGGCAGGGTCGAAAACCCGTCTATGAATGGTTTAAATTGCCTTCAGAGTCTGCCTTCCACAAGCATGTCATGTAAGCCGGACAACCATCAGTACAATTCTTGACGGGCTCCTGGGCACCACGAAAAGGGTAGAATGCACACTTGGTTGAAGAAATTCCAACTGCACCAAAGACCAGCACCATGCCTCATGCACAGGCCAGTAAATCCATACACAATGATGTTTCAGGCATACACCTGGGGATGAAACAAACCCATGGGCGATCTTCCGGAGGGACTAAAACAGTCGTCCAAGGCTGACATGTAACAAATGTTACAGACGTGTGCTGCAACCGGATTTAACACTATACGGGGAAAAGATTCCCATTCAGGACCAGGCTCGTTTCCTCGACGTTATATTCGACAAAAAAACTCACATTCATACTATAAAGACCTTCGTGTGAGGTGCCAGAAAGCATTAAACGCTTTGAAAATTCTATCGCATCAGGAGTGGGGCGGGGACTCAAAACACCTTCCCCACTTGTACATCTCCCTTGTCCGGTCCAGGCTTGACTACGGCTGTCAAGTCTACGGATCGGCAAAACCACACATCCTGAAAAGGCTAGACCCAGTACAAAACCAAGGACTCCGCCTCGCTCTGGGGGCTTTCCGCACTTCCCCGGTGGAGAACCTCCAGGCCGAGGCAAACATACCATCACTCACACTCAGACGCACACAACTCTCACTACAATACGCAATTAAACAGAGCTCAACACCAGAGAACCCATCACACAGCTGCATTTTTAAAGCAAACCCAGAAACCATAAACAAATTCCAAAATTTTCCAACGAAAAACTCATCAAACCCTTCGGCCTCAGAATCCTTGAGGACCTCAAAAACTTACACTTTTCCAAACAAGACATCCAATAATTTCTTTTCCCCGACCTCCCTCCGTGGCACCTCGCCAAGGCAAAAGTAGACTTACAGCTGACAACACACGACAAAGAAAGCACAAACACCAAAACATTTAAAGCAGAATACAAAAAACTTATAGAAAAATACCCCGGTGCGGAGCTGATCTTCGCAGATGGCTCCAAAAAAGACAATAATGTGGGTGCGCAGCCCCATCTTCAAACAATACACCAGAGGAGACTCCATCCTGAAGCCTCCATTTTCTCTTCGGAGGCCACTGTCATTGACATGGCACTGAACTCCGTAGGAAAATCTCGTAACAAATCTTTCCTTATCTTTTCTGACTCTCTGTCTTGCATCACTTCACTCACAAACTGCACACTCCTACACCCAAAAATAGTAAGGCTACAACAGAAAATTCACACCTTATCTGAAACAAGAAAAAATATCATGTTCGCATGGATACCTAGCCATGTGGACATCCGAGGAAACGAGCAGGTAGATGACCTGGCGAAGAAATCCTTATCCCTTCTGTTGGGATCAACGATGAACACTCTCCCACAGACTGACTTTAAAAATAAAGTCAAAAAGTACACCTCCAGTCTGTGGGAGAGCCACTGAAAAAACAGACGGGTAACAAACTCCACAATATTAGACCCAAACTGGGACCGCGAAATCCTTCGGACCTCTCCAGAAGAGACGAAGTCATTTATACTCGATTACGCATCGGACACAAGGCCCTAACACACAAATACCTCTTTCAGGGAGATGAGAAGCCGTTCTGTGTTGGATGCGACACAGATTTTACCTTTAGACACATTTTAACCGAATGTCTAGACTTTGGAGAGATCCGAAGGGAATACTTCAAATGCAAAAAATTGCAAGACTTTTTTTCCGTCGTTCGTCCCACCAGAATTTTGGATCTTATGAAGGCCATTGACCTTTATGGAAAATTGTAGAACAAAATTGCATTATTTAGAATTTCTATGAAAGTTGTTTTAAATTGAAAAAATATATTTACACCAAATGTTAAATATTTTAACGTTTTAAGATCAAATGACCCGTACCCAGCCGTACAGTGAACTGCGAATAAAAAATTAACTTGTGTTTCGCGCGCTCATATGACCTTATGCAGTTGCGAGCGCCATAAAACCCCATACTAAACTTTTAAAAAATTACAATGACATTCGCTGTGAGCTATGTTGGTGACCTCATATTCCATGAACTCTGAAGCAGGAATGATAGGTGACCTACGTTTCGTCATAGACAATGCACTTGCCCCTAGACAAGCAGCCAACCTGCAATTGCCTTCAACTTTTGGACTCCAGTTTTGCCTCCTTTCTCCCATTCTCAATATCTGCTAAACTGCTCATGGTATACGGAAGACACAAACAAACAAAAAACTCTAGACATAATAAATTGGCCCCAGCTCTTGAATCAGCACTGCTAAGAAATGGTGACCACCAAAATCAAAATCGCGGAACAGTGAGTCGATGTGGTTACTACTCCAAAGATGCAAGCTGCTTTTAGGGGTTTGCAAGAGTATCAGAGCAAATTTTGCCCATCTGCTTTGGGAGACAAGACGTTTTCATGTAATTTCAAGTTTTCTTAAAATTCATGTACTTGGGTCCAGGAATGATGCAAGCAAAGACCACAATTTCAAACAGCCTATCAGAGTCTGTTAGATTGAGGATCCATACCGGAAAGTCAAAAGTCCCAAGGAAAGACGCACTACGAAAGGAACAATTATCAATACAGGGAAATGCATTAGAAGACGTGTAATCCTTCTGCTATCTTAGGAGTATAAATGACAGAGAGGGGGAATAGTCGCTGAAATAAAGTCCCACATTGGAAAGGCACAGGCTGCAATTTATTTCTTTGAATAGGATTTGGAGGACCAGGGATACCTCATTACAAACAAAGCTAATAAGTTTCTACTCAAATGAGACGTCAGTCTTGTTGTATGGGTGTGAGATATAAAACACATCTCAGACTTGCATAAAGAGGATCCAGGTTTTTTAAACAAGTGTCAAAGGAAGTTACTGAGGATCAGATGGACAGACAGGATAACCAATGAGAAAGTATTAAGAAGAACGAGACAGAGCAAAGTCTGAGATGAGGTGGGAAGAAGGCGTTGGCGATGGATTGGACTCACCTTCAAGAAGTCAAGCATCCGCATAACAAGAAAGTGTTAGACTGGAACCCACAGGGTTCAATATCGAGAGGAAGACGACGTGGAACTTGGAGAATAGTCACGGAAATGGATGTTTGGAAAAGCGGGAATACACGGAGTGACATCAAGCGACTAGCCCAGGATAGGGAAAGGTGGAAAGTGTTTGTTCGTGGCGTATATCCTGATCCAGGGTGAGAAAGGCAATGATGAAGATGATGTACTTTGGTGAGGAAGGAGTATTTGTTTGTAACGGTTGTTTACTACTGAAAAGCGATAACTAGCCATCTGTTAACAAATATTTTCCAATAATTAATTCATTTGAAATCATCTCAAGTCAGTATCTCTACTGGAAAAAAAAGATAAGGAGAAGGAAGAGGATGAGGGGAGGGAGGATGGGGAGAAGGAAGATGAGGAGGAGGAGGAGGAGGAGGAGGGGGGAGGAGGAGGAGTGGAGAAATTGATGTTTTGAAACCATTGACAGCCTTCTTACATTTGCACCTGCAATGTCACATTTTGTTCCTGCATACATTCACATTTGAAATGGCACTTTTCCCATTTGAACGCACTACGTGCAAATTTGCACTTTCTATGCTCACATTTAAAAGAACATGTCAGATTTGGTCTTCGTATGCGTATGTCACTTTTCACCTCACCATGTCACATTTCAACTTGCTATATTCACGTTTGAACGGAAAATACTATAATGATGATGATGATGATGATGATGATGATGATGAT